>NW_019211456.1:903029-923538 GCF_002443255.2 Varroa destructor | reverse complement strand
GTTTTTAAAAACGAAAAAAACTTATCATCATTTGCTCTTGTATTTTTGTAATTTGTCTTAGAATGAAAGATATGTTGACTACTGAATGACAAGTTTTACATACTTGCTCGCATCCCAATCACTAAAAATGAACGAGCTAAATATAAAATGAATATTTAATAGACTAGATGATTGCTACGAGGATTTTTAGTCAGAACCAGTAACTATGATAAGTTATGTTCGTTGATTGTCGCCAGAGATAACGTTGATTTTATTCTTGTTTTAGGTTAAAAATTGTATTAATTAACTGTATTTGTGAAATTATATATCACAACACGACACAGGTATTATAACATCTGCTAATAAAAATTACTTAATATTCAGCAATGTATAATTAATTCGATGCGAATAAGAATTTATAAAATATGACCAAAACATTGTGCGCTTTCGGACAAACAAACAAGGATGCAGAATCAGTGATCTCCGTCCTTCTCATGGCTTTGTATTGCCAAAGATGGCCTCTCGTTCTAATAATATTAGATTGAGTTGTCAACGTAATTTATCAAATTAAAACAGTTCATGTTGTTTTGATGCGAGCAGCTTATTCGGCATTAAGGATCGGTTTATTTGAATCTTTGTTTGTTGAGTTGGAGATACATATAAATTAAAACTCCTTTTTTACAAATATAACGCTTTTTTTAAAGATTTATTCGGGCCGCATTTTAAAGGTACATTGAAATCGCCGTGATCGCTAGAAACGACCATTATTTTTGAAATAGCTCAGCTGCCGCTAAATGCCCAAAGCGCCACCTGGTGGGGCCTCGTGGTGGCCAATTTTTCGCGACGTCAGAATCCTCAACACCGGCTGGGATTTCTCTTAGTTCTTCGGGAACGCGAGAACGAGGTGTACGTTCATCGAATCAGCATCATACAATCAAAATGCCCCGCGAACGTTCTTTCATCATGATCAAGCCTGACGGCGTCCAAAGAGGACTCGTGGGCGAAATCATTTCCAGGTGAGTTTGCTGGGAAAAAGACTTGTGTCTAGCCGCGATTTTGAAAGCTTGTCGCATCAGTGCACAACCAGTGCCATAGGAACGCTATCACTAGGTAAGCAGTTAGCACAGAAGGTTATATACAATATTTTGCAGATCAAAATTGTCAAGTGGAACGGTTAGTGCAACAAATTTCTTTCATTAATTAAAAAAGAAGTCGTGAGCTATTGTGGAAAATAAATGGATATGGAAGACTGAACTTTCAATATGTTAGTATTTCTAGCCATAGAATCCCTTGTAAAAGATCAATATCGATAAAACATTGTTTGAGATTTGTGACAGTCGTCGAGTTTGTATCCTCTTGTAGCCGTCAGGCACATCAATCGGTCGTTAATCATTTTCAGTCGGTCTCCTCTGATTGACCTTCATTCCTTCTTTGATTGAGTTTCATTTTGATCGCTTGGCTTGGTTGCTTACGTAGTGTTACTGGCTCGCCGGTTGCGGCATTGATAGTCCGTTCAATGTACATTTTGTAGTTTTTGTGCGAGAAAAACTACAATTTTACAGTGTAAAATAGTAATTTAACCGTTGAATTACTATTTTACATTCGCAAACGGACACATCACTTGATTATACCGAATCTTTTTGTGCAGGCCCGTGTTTAGTCAGCAAATTGACTGACTGACTGAGATACCAAGCACGCTCTGTGTTATGTACACTTGGGGGTTTTATATATGAGCATTGTTAAATAATTTGTTCGCACTCATTCGTCGTATACGGTGTTTCAACTAATTGCTCGTATTTCTTTGACGCATATGGATGATAAAAGTCGAGTGAATCTGCTGTAGCACAGTAGACTTTAAGTCACTTGTCGCGCTTTCCTGGAAAATTCTGAACACATATGTTACACTTTAACGCTACCCATGCTTAGTCTATTGGTTGGTCAGTACTCACGCTTAGTCTATTGGTTGGTCAATTGTACAGTCGGACGCCTGCATGCCACAGTGGCACTTAAATTGACTGAAACATGTACAAATGTGAGATCATGAACATTATACTTTAAAGTAGTCACTACATAGGAATATAGGGAAATGTTAATGAGCCATTGCTGAATCGAGATATATGGGCGTGACTGCTGAAGTACAAGTAAGACTTGTTGCGAAGAGCTGTATTAAAGGAAACACATGTAGCCATACATATGATAACTGCATGAGTATATTAGTTTTTTCTAAATGATGATAATGACAACATTATAAGCCAGGGGTGGCGCACAACTGAGTGGCTTTCCATGTCAATGCCATCCGGTGGTATCGCATATTGTTAATGCTTAGCAGAACCATATAATTGTAATAGTACGTACACAATTAAATAGTTATATTATGTAGAATAGATTTCTAAATTGTTGCAAAAGATTCGAGTGACTGTGCTATTTATAAAAATGGAAATGGTAGTGAATCAAACTGCATTTTATTTGTGGATTTTGCAGGTTCGAGAAAAGGGGCTACAAGCTGGTAGCGATGAAGTTCATGCAGGCTTCAAAAGAACACTTGGAGAAGCACTACGCCGACCTTGTCGGAAGGCCGTTCTTCAATGGCCTTGTCCAGTACATGTCCTCTGGGCCAGTTGTTCCCATGGTTTGGGAGGGCGACGATATTGTCGATACTGGCAGAGCCATCATTGGTGCGACAAACCCACTTCAGTCTGCACCCGGTACCATTCGAGCTGATTACTGCATTAAGGTTACTATTAATACTATTACTATTATTATCCACATGGTGTGCCCAATCATTACAGAGGAACTTTATGACAGCAGAAGTAGGAATTGGACCCAAAGCAGATCCAGTCGGGTAAATTTATGTAGACTGTAGCGAAATCTTATGCGCACAGCGATGAATTCCACGTAGTTGATTCAGATAGACAGATATTTGCTTATCCTAAATTGCAGGTAGTGAATGTCGGTATTGTTGTTGGAAAACGTTTGATTTTTTATTGTTTATTGTGTGATATTGTATATCCTGTCATATATTTGTTATCCACTCGTATGTTTACTTCGTCTATTTGAAATACGGGTCTTGTGGGACTTTTGTTTGGAAATTGTGTCGCGACAAAATGTGGCCGATGCTGCTTATGGTGTTAGTGAACGTGTTTATTTCGGCGCGACGAGCAACAGATGGTGTCTGTAACAACATCGTGGAAAATTGTTAAGTTGACCTCAGCTTAAGAAGTACTTTTTAGCTTCAGACGTGATCTGAAAATAGATTTTAGCTTTTTTAGAAGCCAACGTTTATTTTTCCGATAGGAGAGGTCACACACATCCTGATCTGCCAAAACTCGCAGTACCGATGCTTAGTGAAATTGCTAGTAATATGTGAATGATATATATCCTTTAGATGTATTTTTGTGATAATTGTGGACTAACAGAATATAGCGTAAGTATTTTTGTGATAGATGTCGACTAACAGCATATAACGTATCTCATTCGCCAGGTTGGCCGTAACGTGATTCACGGTTCAGACTCTGTTCCATCGGCTGAAAAGGAAATTGCCCTCTGGTTTAAACCCGAAGAGATCGCCGATTACCAGAACTGCACCGAGAGTTGGATCTATGAATGATCTGCAGATGCCAGTGGTCAATAGTGGATATATTTAAATAATACACTCGCCTTGATCGAAAAAGTTCACTTCTCTGAAAATGAGAACTGACGAATTCAACTACTAAATAATAAATGACTTATTCTATCGGATGCACTATCTTCTTCGGGACCAACTTTAAATCTTTTCATTTATATAGCATTTTTTATTGACTCTACATGTTAAAGCAGTATTCATAAGCTGTTGCTGCTATGAGTTAGACATGGAAACACCCTTCTTCGTTTTGAAATCAGTTACTATCCAGCCTTATTGAGTGTTTGATATACGTTGATACGGATTCTCTCTGAAACGGCTGTGACAGTTTTTGGGAGTTTTTGTGTAGTAGTCTGACGAGGAATTCCTATAAAAACAACACAATATCGGTGCCTTGCTAAAAAAAACTACTCTGTATTATATTTTGCTTATAAAGAAGTCCATAGGCATGATATGTTATGCCCGTGAACTGTCAGAGAAACCAAAAAGAAAACTGGAAAGTTTTCGACGTTTTCTTTTTGGAAATTGGAACAATGGAAATTGTTTTTGGGTCACCCTTGAAGAAATTTTAAACGATCGGATTTTTATTTGCGCTATGGCCGTTGTGTGACTATGGCCCGCTACTATTTTGTTAAGAGAACGGTCGAAAATGCCAAGTGTTTCCACATTAGTTGTTTAGCCTTTCGATTTTGGAAGTGAAGATCAGCCTTTAGTTGAAATAACCGAAGAGGCACAGTAGTTTGCGAACTCATTGCCAACTGACTGAAATTGAGTAATGAAATTGCTGCAACAAGCTAATAGAATTTTTGCTCTATAACAATGCCGTTGCTTATTCAACTGAGCTAATGGGAGAACCGCATTGTTATAATTGTAATGAAAGTGAGGATAGAGGCAATATATCCGTAGAATAATAGAAAAAAACTATCAACTTAAAGAGACAAAATTAGTTCACTTTGAAAGCGAGAGAGACACTGTGCGCACGGGTATTGTTGGACGCTTGCAAAATAAGGACAAATGATGTACAGCCTTCAGCTTACGAACCCATCTATAATATAGTTGCACCGATGTACCGTTCAAAACGGGCTGAATAGCAATATTTTAAAGGAAGGAGTCTGTTCTTGTAAATATCAACAAACATTTAGTGACACCTTCTTCGGCGTCGTTATGAGTTTTGCCATACATTCTAAGGCATATTTTTTTATTTGCACATTATTGTCGTATTTGATTTACTTTTCGTCACCCATTATCAACTGTGCAAAAAAATGGCCCGACTCTATTGCGTTTTTCTGGTTCCGCAAGTGGGTTTATGATTGAAAATTTTTTTGCGTCACTTCGTGTGGCACCGTAACATTGAGTTTTTTTCTAGAAGCCAGCTTTCTTAATATTAGTTTAGATGTTTAGTTCTCTGTATGTTATCGTAGCCAGAAAAATGATTAATACTTTTTTTACAGCCTAATATATATAATATGAAGAATGGTTTGAGACTCAGATTACAAAGTTACCTTTTTACTCTAAATTACTGTCAGGTAAATCACTGATGACAAAGTAAAACATTTATTTGAAGGTCTACCGTATTTCAGCATTATGTCCGATACTATCGTTAAATACTGCGTCAAATGGCTAGCTTTCAGCACAAAGTGAGGTCCTCGGGCCACATGCAAACCAAAAATTGCCATTACTCCTCACGATTTTACTATGGTGTAAAAAACTGGTCTTGCTGCTAAAGACCTGAAAGCGATATTAACCAGACTAGTAATAAATCACACCGCAATTATGCTACAAGCAACCCGAGATCCGATACCCGAAACTCAACAAACGTCAGTGAAAGGTAACTACATAGTTGGATACTAAAATTTTTATACAACCCTACGGATGGACACGTATCAAAAAATTTATTTGCAAAATACAAAGCTGTACTAAGATACGAAGAGGTCGGTTTGAAGAAGACAAGGTTGCTTTGTCGAAAAACCCCACCAGTTGCCTATTAACAACTACACTTTACGTCTATAGCTCACATTTCGAGCCTAAGCAAGTCTTGCCAGCTCCGTGACGTATTCAAAGTTTGGTTGCAGTTTGTCGATCAGTTCCGGACGTAAATTTTTTTAAGACAACCTGCAAAAATGATCCGAATTTTATACTTGCTGGACATCATATCATCTTTCCTGAACGACGCAGGTGATGGCAATAACGGAGAAGTGTGTGAAGTGCTTAATTTATATCCGTAAGTGAGTGAAATTATAATGCGAATATATAAAACAAGTAGCCTTAGGAAACAGAGGATGCACTTGAAATTATTAATTCATATGAAAGATATAAATAAGCCAGGTTTACAAAATGGTTTTTCAAGTGCTTGTACGTGAAGTAGACATCCAGTCTTAAACTGAACTAGAAGAAAATAGAAAGTACGGTAAACCTTTTATGGCCCTGTGAAGGTGACCGTGATTAACATTCAGAAATCAACTTACTGAATGAATCTGTTTTACTGCGCTAAAGACGGCGAGTTTTTTTAACAGGATGGAGCAGCTGCACGTTAACATCGTAATTGAGTGTTCTTCGTGTTTTATGTGCGGTAGCTTTTAGGTATTACCTTCAGATGGCTGGTTCATAGCGCGAAATCAAATCTACACGCAGATTCAAACAGATTACCGCGTGTTCGTATATTCAGCTGGCAAACACGTTACCCACTGCGCTATGATAGCAACGATTATTACTGTGACCTAAGAGCATATGTTAACTAGAGTCTTCTGACTAGAGAGGAAAATGGATTGGATGAAGAGGTTTGATAGGATACCTTGTTCGCTCTCCAGACCCGACGCCAGTGGATTTTCTTTTGCGAGTATACCTTAATAACAAAGTTTATATCAAAAAACTGGAAGACTGAAGGATTTGGAAGCTTGTTAAAATGTGTGGATTTTTCATTTTTTAAGGTTATAATTATTGAGAGTTAGTCATCAAATAGCTAGTAGCAGAATTTGACTGCTTAGGATACCTAGGATATAGATGCGGAAAGCACCATCGTAGTAAACGCTATGCTGTTAGAAACATAGGATCTTTAAAACTGTTAAATGAAAGAAGCAGGTTGACTAAAGGACGGATAACGAAATATCCAGATAAAATAATAGCAACTGAAAATAAACCGACCATTGAAATGAATGCATGACCTTACGAAAAAATATACATTTTCTCTAGTATTCTAGTAAATTGTGTCCAAGCAAAGACCTCTTTTCGACTTTAAAAGAGATTTTGGCCCAGTTTCTTATCATGTCCTCGTAAGGCCAAAATGCGAGCGAGCTGAAGGGTGACTGCTTATTAAGTGGTTCTATTTATTAAGTAGCTTACTATGTAGCACGGAAAATAGTCCGATCAGGTCAGAACAGGTCTGAACGAAGTTTAAGAAAACAATCGCTATCTTTTATCAATGTAAGTAAATTTTTTTTACTAACTAAAGTGATGAAAAATATTTTCCTACATTAGACTTTACCGAAGCCGATTAACAAATAGAGGTGCAATCTTGAATTCTCTTGAGTTTAAAAGACTGTTAACAGTCTGCAAAACAAGAAAAAAGTCTATATCTGTACAAACGACTCCCATTGGACATCAATCCCATTGGGAAGTAATCCATTTTGGGTCTAATAAAAGCATTAGTCGATATGGATGACCTGATACTGGTCCGATTATCAGAAAAACTGGGTCCGTAATGACCCCAGTTTGAAAGAATATAAGATTTTGAATTGAAAATAAAAATACACTAAATATACGTTCATTCACGAACGATTCGACAATTTTCTAGCTGTAAAATACCAGGCGAAAATTCAACCACAGCCACTTGACCATATGACGGAATACTGACTTTGTAAAAATAGAAGGAAAAATGTCCTCAATTCCTGTAGACGTCTACTCCAAGTGGCCCGAGGTCTAACTTGTCGAAGTATGACATTAACAGCTATACGGTCGCTATGGAAATATTGTCACGTTGTGGTAATTTCACAACGCTGGTAAGCGACAATGGGTCAAATTTACAGTTCAAACATTTAACGATTTTAAGAAATCGATTTGAATAACATCTTTGAATCTCTCCGTACCACCCTCAATTTGATAGACTGGCAGAGAAATTTGTCGATTCATTTAAAAGGAATCATAAAAAGCTGGGGCGAACGAAAGATCAAAATGAGGTCTGCGATTTTTTTCCCCATCTTCACTAGCGGGGGTCTACCTGAGCCATCATTGGATGACTAAATTGAAAACGATTTCTTGATGTCCAGGAAGGAGCAAGTAACATCAGGCTTAACTCAAGAATATCGTTAAAAAATCACACTGATCAAAGCATATGAGTGATAGAATTTCGAGATCAAAGGCATCATAATCAGGTACTAATTAGGAAAAATTGGGAACGGTTGTGTATACCGCGAAGGTAGGCGGACGGATCTGGATCCGTCATTCTAACCAACTGAAACGGAGAGATACACCTTTTTCAAATGTTACGTTTAGAAAACTACTGCCTACGAAAAAGCTGCACGATTTGACTCGGAAAGACCAGCACACCATTCTTGATGACCAGAACACAACGAATACGAAAAGTACCGATAACGTTAATTTATAATGGACGTGAAAAAAGTAATCGAACATTTAAAAATGTTTTCAAAGAAGGTAATGTGGAATATGGAGTTGTGTATATATATATTTATCTAACCATGTCTATCCAATTATGAAGTTTTCGTGTTCCCCTAAACGACCTTCTAGGGATCAGATACGTCAAGAGTTAATACCCGAACTGGTTTTTATTAGCGAAGTTATTATAATTGATAAGTTAGGGCTAATTTGGTTGACCGTGAGCTGCTCAAGTTTTAACGTCCCCAATGCAATGTAACACAGTGGAAATACAAGCGGGAGGGACACACATTTCAACCCTGACAGGTTCCTGACGCAACGTTCGAGTAACGGCGTACAAGGTGATTTAAAGTGGATTCTATAGTTTCAGGTTCAGATTTTCAGGTGTGTTTTTCAAGCATCGATTTTTCTTCCACAAATCGGGCAGAGCATTTTTTTCTAGATTAATCCTACCACCTTTTCTGTAAATTTAAAGCATTCAATTAATATATATTTAATAAAATTGTTTTTAGTTATATTTTACAAATTAAAGTCTGAGTCCTGATTATAACTAAAATGTATTAACAACAAAAAGCGTTTAGCAGTAGAAAATTCTGAGATTTAAAATAAGCGTAACTACCCAGTCCGCCAAAACCAATACGGGATTTTACCGAATTTTGAATACAGTCGGTTTATTCTCGTAATAATTGCAAGGGCCTCTAAAATTAGCTATTAATAGAATAGGATCGGAAAAAAGGCTACTTTCCTGTTGCGGAATTTTACAGTTGGAGTTTCTTTAACTTCTAATTCGCCATAACGATACGACCTATTTTTTGAAAGGAAAGATGTGTTCGTACAGTTTTTTAGCTCTTTTATTAATTCTGCTACAGATGTTTACTAAACTAACCTCTTCATGCATAATCTTAGAAGATATAAAGAATTATAATTTTACCGTTTTTAACAGTAGCCAGTCAGTCAGTCAATCAATAATATATCAAAATGTTATGTTTTTGATTGATGGCCATATTTTTTCTTAGTTATAGGAGAAACGGCAAAGACGTAGGTTCTTATTAGAGAATAAACATTTCCGTAATAGCAAAAGGTATTGTGTAAACGCCTTACTTTAACAATGCAAAGCTATATTAGCCCACAGCGGCTGTTTAAAATGAACAGACGTATCCTTAGAGTGCATTACTGGCCACTAAGTCGTAGTAAAAGATGTGCTTTGTAATACCAGTTTTTAAAGGCCCCTTAAAAGCTTTGCAATTAAGATTCTATGTACCTTCTATAATCCGTTCAGATTCATTCAATCATATGATGGTATGTCCGGTCCAGTTTCTGATTAGGAGCGAACTAATTTTTCTTATTTGTTGCCTATCTTAATAACCACTGTTTATTTGTTGAAACACTTCTCTTTTATTTCCTACATTGCAAATGTCAAGTTTAGTGCACAACCTTCATTTGTCTTAGTCTTGAGTTCCTTTTGAATGTATGTATGCAGCACTAAGGGCAGTGAAATCGTACTTTTAAAAGCGGCCGCTCCTGCCTAACTATCTTACCTATGTACGAAAATTTCCCTTACATATCATAGGAGAACATAAATTATGTGTTGTATATAAAATTTTTATTAATTTAGCCGTTTATAACCATTTTATACATAATCCCACCATACGGTGGTTTAGAGGCATGAGAAGTGCTGTCTTATGCGTTTAACTTTTTTCACATGATCTGTCCATCAGCAGTATCTATAAACACTGAGTTATTTTAAATAAATACAGGAATATAGGGCTGGATCTGTGCGCGTGTGCTGGTAAGTGTTGCCACTTGTTGAAATGGAGAAATTTGTGGAATCTGGGCACGAAAACGGTGCGGCTGTATTTTTACCGCTGGAAATGATGGCACTTTGCCAGAAACGGTAAGCTGAGGGCTGGAAGCTGAAGGCGCACTGTCCTGCAAAGGAACTACAGGTACCGGAACCAACCCGTTAACGGAGTAGCTATGGACACCACTGTACGCGGCCATATGCTGCGTTGGCAGAGGTACAAAAAAAACAGCTGCGAGAAGGTCCTGAGATCGAGGTGGCGTCACCTGTGATAAAACACAAGTCGCATTGGTACATTGAAGATCATTGGTGAATGAAGATTCAGTTCAGCCAATTTACGATTAGACATAGACGAGCGTCTAGTAACTTTGCTGTAAATTGTGCTGAGCGTAACTGTTTTCCGATATACCATAAATTAAGCCCTATTTAAGTAAGATAATACTCCCTACATCATGAAAATATAAATAACGCGTGACAATATATGCAGGTTTACTTTACCTGGAGTGGCAAATGCTGAGATACTATCGAATATTGAGCCATCATTCCATTATCGCTGGCATTAATGATCGGCTCAACGAGCAGCGGCATTGCTGGATCCGAGGATCCAGACGGCAATGAAACGGGCGCGGTCTGCGAAGTAGATTCTACCTCCTTGACATCTGAATCTTCATCTTTCTGATGATTCGATAGTGCTTCATCAATACGACGAACCGCAATCTTCTTCTCAACAGTCTTTGCAGGAGCTTCGGTCGCGACTGGAGCCGACGATGTCGCCCCGAGGGAAGCAGCCGACACGGCAACCGGTTGTGCCTAAACACATACATTACGCATACATTAGTCTACTAATCTATAAATATACGTTAGATAAAACATTTTGGTGCGTTGTGATGCGGGGAAGAATGATCTGCCTTGTAAAGACCTTTATTTTAAGTGTATCGCATATACAATATAATGTCAATAATATAGTGCGAATATATTATGACAAATATGTGTGTTTTATTATGTACCCGAATATCTAAGCCCATTAACCACTTAAAATATTCTCTTATTTATTTTTTTTTTGTAATATGGATTCACCTTTCAACTTGCCCGTATGATATACAGTCTACAAATTGATTTTACCTGGGCCACGAGTACTGTGTGATGTCCAGGAGTAACCTGATGTGGATCCTGATCCTTGACTTCAACGGATGCTCGGAATCCATTCTCATCGGCAATGTAGTTAACTACTCGCTGAGTGCCGTCGGCTTCTGTGACACCATACGCGCCGAGCTTCATTCCGGGACTGCCCGATTCCTCATGGAATGATGAAGCACCCTCGTTGATAGCGTATCCGAACGCATAGTTGCCCTTATTCTGCAAGCACGCACACATTCGCAAGATTATAACAGCTCCGATGGTACCTTCTACATCATGAGCCTAGTCCTCAGAAATATTAGCTGTTGTAGATGCACTTTTTATCGCCCTCTTATGCAGACGTAGCACCTTTAGAAAAATGCTATGGTTAAGTTGTCCATAAGAATATAATATAAGAAAATATATATTTAGCTTAGTCTCTTGTATGGTATATCTGTAAATATTAACTTAGTATATCCTTGTCTAGACAACTAAATAATGCTACTCACATCTTCTGTTCTATAACTTCTGTTTTGCTTTTGCGGCATAGCGCTGGTTAGGTGACATGTCGCTATAACAACAAGCGCGGAGATCTGCATTAGACTTTTCATTTTTGTGATGTTGTGCAGGGTTTACGACTGTACTGCGTACGTCAGGTTCTTTCCTCAGTCAGAATTTCACTGAGCTTCACCTGACTGACTGAGCTTTTTTATACAGAGATGGGTAGTGTAGCGGTAAGGAACGAGATCTACATGATTTGACCAAAGCTTGGACTTACTTCAAAAAGTGGCTATACGTACCATATAATGCTAGCATTTGTGATTGTAAAGAATTACGTCGTTCATTGGCGAGTCAAAACAAAAAAGAAGAATCGCACGCAAATCAATAACACCTTCTAATTCGAGTTCCCTATCGTTTTCGTACTTCAAGAGAGTTTGAATGTTGGGCAGATTACTGCGGCAGTTTCCTGTTTACAACCCGGCAATCTGGTACAAGAGTTGATCTCTCCACCAGAAGACAAGTGGCACCTTTGGGAGTTCTCGCAGCTACGAATCGATAAAAAACATATAAACCTGAGATGAGTAGAAAGAAGATAAATGCTGACGAAAAGACCGGAAGTAACATTACAAGTTGAAAGTCCGATTCGGAGCTGGCTCCGTAGAACCGGCTACTGAGCAGGTTAAACCATCGGTTTCCAAATTTTTTAATAAGATGTATTAGAGTTGTGCTGGTAATGATCCATCTTTAGCAACTGATGATTCTGAATGGTTTATGACGCATATTGCTAAAAAGCATAACCGCAATAGGATTTTTTTTTATTTTAGAAAACGGCTTAATCGTTTAAGCTAGAAAGACGGTCAAGTGTAGTAGCCATACGTCCTCGTAAAAGTTGATACAAGCGCATAATATTAATGATGCGTTTGTTAAATAGCGATATACATTCATGTGGGTTGATTTTCAGGTTTCTTAAAACTTATTGATCCTTGACGCGTAGACCGGAAATACGGCATAACGGTCGTCTCCTTAGCCCCCTTTTAATATCGAGTGGTCCCTCCCTGTCTGGTCATTGACCTATGCTATTTCTGGTTGATGCTTATCTAACTTTTGGCTATCGCATCAGACTTGCGTAACATTCTTTACTATGATCAGCTCTGTGCATTTACGGATTTGACATCACTAACATCACGGTAATCCTGTTACAAAGTATCTTATCTTGTTAGTTAGCTTACAAAAAGTCGACGGTGAAATACACACACACACACTTAGACTATACAGATATGAAGATGATTTTAAATCGTACAGGCTCGACGCGATGTTTTCGGTGCTGGGTTGCCGACAAACAAATGAGTAAGAAGATGGGCAAAAAAAGACGGAGACAGACAGACAGACAGGCAAACAACTCTCGGGCTAAACGGGTCTACCGCTTCATCCGAAGACAGATAGGCATCAGGGGCTACGTCAGCCATCTGCGCCAGTAGCACGCAATGCCTAGCACTTTTACATGACTACATACACAGTACTAAAAGATAAAGAACAGTAATATTGTGCTATTGATTGTACCCTAGATAGGCAATCAGGTTGCCGAGATATGACAAATAGGTAAAAACAAATAGTATATTATATAACTAAACTATATATCTGTTGCACTACTATGTTACCAAATGTCCAGTATTAGCCTTCAAAGAATTTGCTACACCCGAAAAGAGATACTCAGCGTATCCCTTAATCTGTTGTGTTCTCCGTGTCTGTCTTTCTCCACATGGAAACAAAATCGACTCCTGTCCTTTGTATGCAGCTGAAAATAAACAGCCGCAGTAATACAATGTAATCATTAGTAGCCTATTCATTAATTAATGGACCTATCATTCACTGGAACAAGTATACACGTTATTCTATTACAAACACCAACAATCCCGGTTTAAGCGGCCGTATGTATGCATTACTTTTTTGGCTTACTTTTACTTTAATATATAATTGAGTTCCTTTCGAATAGGATACATAATATCTTCGCGCAGAAATCACGCTCACTCTGTTCACGTGTTACCGAAATTTTTCGACTGACTATACTAGATGAAAATATTCAACGATGAAGTGTGTGTTTATCATTAAAGTTTGATGAAAAGGAACTCAGCAACGGCAACTAATATGAATGAAACTAATAAATAATAAGTCTCTATGGTTAAGGGGCTTTATTTAAATAATAGAAATAATAACATTAGAAAATGTTATTTTAACTGTACATCACTGTGTTTTACTAAATCAGAGCCAGCCATGCTAAGTGCGAGATACAGATCGCTAACGGGTTGGTAATGATCTAAACAATATGACCAGTTAAATGCGTTTTTGTCAGTGTCATTCGGCCACAACCTTCCCTTAGCAACAGAAAGCAGACCGATACAGACATCCCAGAAAACTGCATGACCAGGCAACCGGTTCTTGCTGAAGACCCCCGAAGAGTTCTTGCGAAGATTTTTGTCGAAAAACGATTATATTATACCGAAATGGCTTTCGATTTTGGTCCGTCTAACCGCCAGCAATTGACACGTCACAAACTAAGACGTAGGACTTGTCGCTTGATTCAATGAAAGATTCGTTCGAATTCTACACGAAATTGAGGCAAGAAATATGGTTGCTTAAACAGCTATCCAAGAGCTTGTGCTGTCGACCGTTTTTAGGAGTGCGTCCGGTATTGCGAGAGAAAATTAAAACAGCTATTGATAGCTAATCTGAAAAATTGTAATTAGTGCTACAAGTGAAGGATAAGTAAGATAAAATTGTTGAAGTGGATTTTCATAGCATGAATAGACAGGGGGGGCCTTGTCAAAACACAGCAGGAAAAGGCTCCAGGTACAGGTTCCGGATAAAGCTTCACCCAGGGAGGTACCTTATGTCTCTCTATTCGTTCCTGTTATGATGTGCTAGCACACTTCCGCTTAACCTCGATATTTTCTATTCCTTTTTCCAATAACCTACTTAAAAACATCGAACATCATTATACCAATATAAGGTGTGGGTGGCTCCAGTGCAAACTGTTATTAATTTCTAGCAATTAAATATCAAAATATATATTGACAATAATGAACGTTTAACTGAATATATAGAAAAAAGTGAATATAAACTGATTGAATATGGTCGAATTTTCCACATTGGCTATATGTGAAATATAGAAAAGCGCAAATATGTGTAATAATGGTAAAACTTTGTTATGTTTGAAACAGAGCCCGAAAGTACAGTAAAATAGAAGTAAATATTAGTATTATCAATTCAAGATTCAATATTGTTATCGTGCTAGGGACGCGCGTATTGCTAGGGCGAAGGACGTGCACACACACGTACCGGGTGTATTATTTTCAATTTCGACAGTTATCACTCGTATTTCTTGGTCAAGCACGGCGGTGGCGACACCAACAGCATTGACAGTTAATACTGTCTCACACTCATGGCTTGTGGATATCTGCACGTATCGGCGTGTCTATGTGTACTCTCACTTAGGTATGCAATGTAAAATCGTAGTAAAAGGTACACATCGTTCTGATTTTATATAGTAGATATTATGCTAGATTTGTAACGTGGTTAACATGCAAGAACGCTTGAATTCTCAGAATTATTACTTAATCCATATCGATATAGAGTCTCGTGGCAGTTGGGGACCCCACGTTTTAGATCTATTTACGAAGCAAAAGAAACAAAGACTGTCTCCACAAACGGAAGATTCAACTGTGCAGCCCAACGAGGAAACATTAATACTATTTTTATATGCCTATTTTACCATATTTGAAATACTATTAGAGAGTTAGGGTTTCTATCTAACGCAATAATGTCTATCTCAGGAACTTTAATGGTTTTATTGGTAAAATCAGAATACCTTATGTATTCTTAAAGCGTAATATTATAAGAATAGAAATATGGTATTATAGTGTTTCTGTTATAGATGTGTCACGTAGTTAAGCTTGCTTCTTTATTTGTAATCGCTTGCCTGTATCCTGCTACTCTAATTTGATGTGAAATGAAGACTCCTCAACGGTGATAAGACTTTTGCCTCACCCAGTAAGAAAAAGTGATATTGCATATTTATTCGCAGCACTAATGACAAAATTAATTTGAGGGAGTCACTAGACTATTATTATGAACATCGAGTTTCGCTGACCTAAATGTCCCCTGAAATACAAAACGATCTGACACAGCATGGTGCTATCGCCGCTTGAATTCAGCTTATAACAGGACCTTTAATAACAACAGCAGTAGTCAGTCAAGCGTTTAAACGAACTCGATGGAGTCTAAGACACCTTCTGCGGCCGTGGCGTTCCGTAATTTTCTTGGTTTTGCTGGCAGATATAAATGAGATAGAGAAAGGGTAGCGATTTTTTTACAGTAGGTTCCAAACAAAATGCTAATGCATCTGCGTGTATGTATGACACCCCGCCATTTCACGACGCGGCTACGTAGAAACGGAAGGTGAAATCTCCAACAGCGGAGCGATGGCGGCAGTTCGCACAAAAGCTCATTATGGAGTCGGATGACGGAGGTCGGCGTAGTTTCGTGTCGTAGCTACCTAAAAATTGTTGAAAATTACTACAGAATAGTTTCTTAATTTAATAGTGAGTAGGGCGTGACGTCCCTTACGAAGCTCGATAGAAACTACCGTAAAAGCGAAAAAAAAAACTGCAATAAATACGTTCTAAATAGGCTGACCTTGAAAACAAACATGACGATATCTTGGCTCGCTTCTATATTCCTTTTGATTGGAAGTAGTGAATGCTCAGGTAGGTTTCTTGAATATTCGCTAACTTTACTGCTTTATTATCACATGGGCCACACTTGATCGATTTTCCTCGTTCAAAAGGTGATCTGTATTTTATGTCCTGACTGAACAAATTGAGTATGGGCAATTCGCCACTTATGTCGATCATAACTTACGAAACTGATTCTTTCACTTTTCGTTCGGAAGTTACTTAGAAAAATTTTTATGTGGTACTACTTTCGCATCCTACAGAAGACCAGCAATACTTTTTTTCACAGCCACATTTCCATTAATGATATTAACGCTAGTGTTAAATAATAATACTAATAATAAGTCTGTGTATTAGCAGGGAGCTTATTCTACTAATAGTTACTACGTAATATCGTGCTTTTGTAGGAATATATACATAAATATGGCTATTGCGCAAGACTGGAGTGATTTATAAAAATATAAGTTACGTTCTAGATTAGAATTCATTTTGTTCAATTCGAAATCGAGGAATGATTCAATTTTTGGAAATAAGACGTTGAAGTGACAGCACTGATTTATGGGTATTCTAGGATATGCTAATCTACGTATAAAATGTGCGCCTACATTTCAGTGAAACGTGCCCTTACTAAGCTACCTATTTAAGAATTCCAACGATTCTTTGCTCTGAGCCCTTGAGCTGTCGAAAGTTAGCCATATTTTTTCTTTTTATTCTACCCTAAATTGATTGTAATGATAGATTTTTTGCATCAATTCACGATTTTGGTCCTTTAGCTTGCTGGTAACATGGCGACGCCCTACACTAAAATCAGGTCAAATGAGACTGCTTTTATGCTATGTTTTACCTGGATTTAAAGCAGCATTGTAAGTATCGTAAAAGTAGCAGTTGCGCATTGGAAGTTCATTAATTGCCGACCCAGTGTCTACAATATGTAGGTGTGTATACTGTATATGTGTTATCAATTTCATAGGAAAATATATCGACAAGTTCCGTCAAGGTTGCCACATCATCGATCAACTATCCAATATTAGAATAGAAAGGATTGCTGTTAGCGCGCATTAGTACGCAACCGTGCCAATGCTTCCGTGTGCTGCTGCCGTGCAACTTGTAAAATGATTTCCTTACGCATACTGTATGATCTATACGTATATTTATGAATAATGACAAACCTGTAATACGCACACGAAAAAGTTAGTGCTATTTACTAAATAAGAATTCGGATGCAGGTTAAGTTGGGTGCTTGCCTAAGATGTCACATCAAAGATCCTAGGGTCATTATGACCAAACTGCATGCAAGCCGTATTGAAAAATTAGCGTAAATAATATTACGTTTCCTTATCGTACGTTTCCGTAGGTATTCGATCAGCCACCTCTACAGAACAATTACTTACTCTGCAGCATTTGATAGTGTCAAAAAACAAACCTATGTAACTCTGATAAAGGTTAAAGCAATAGGACACTATAGGCTTGACCTAGCCAGACACCTTCGTTGCAGATATTTCCCGCCATGACGTTGATTTGCCCCACCTTTCGGGGCCGGACGTGGCGGACATCGTGAGGCAACTCGGTGGACTTAATTTCAGCCTTAACAGTAAACCCATAACCAATGGAGAACCCAAGTGCAAACCAGGACTTGAGTACGAGAGCAAAAGCGGATACTGTGTCGGTCTGTAAACTCTACAACGTACCTAATAGGCACTGTCTAAAGGCAAACGTAGGCCTTCAGTTTCTTGGCTAGAGCTCTTGCATTGACCCTGATGTGCCATGAGTGCAGTAAATAATTACGCCACTATATTCGTGTGCTGCGGAATGGTGAACCCCTACTATCTAATATTTGAAGCTGATTTTACTTACTCCATCATGAGTGAGCATGGCCATATGTCTATATAATCTTAAATAACTCTAATGTCAATAGATAACTACAGCTATAAACCTATTAAACAAAGAATAGTGCTTAGGTGGCAGAGAATTTTGGGCGAAAAGCACTTAGTTTTCGATGATCTCCCTTGATAGGTTGGTGAAAAAAAATGGTGCCGTGATGCATGGCCCTTGAGGTTACGTCTAAAAAGAGATTTGTGCACTAGGCAGCAAAGCGCCCAAAACGATTTAAATTTGGCATTCAGAGCAGTAAGTTACTTTTTTCCATATTTATCCGATGCAGATGTCAACGAGTGTGAGCGTGGCACTCACAACTGTAGCCATGTGGCGCTATGCGTAAACCATGCAGGATCTTTCGAGTGTGTCAAGTTGGCACGAAAATCTGTTTCATGTCTTCCTGGATATCGTTTTAATTGGCATCTTGGTGAATGCCTTGGTAAGGCAGAAACGTACCATAAATTCCACTACTGCAATATGTGTACATATATATATATATATATATATATATATATGATTTATTGGATGTGTAATTTAATTAATTTCAGAAATTGACGAGTGTGTGAAAAAGCCGTGTGCTCGCAGTCAAACTTGTGTTAACGAGCAGAATGGGTTTAGATGCCTCAACTCATCCGAACGGAGTTGCCCCCAGGGATACAGCTACCAGAACCGGAAAGGCTGTGTTGGTTAGTAATGTCTACGGCAACAACAATGCCGGCATTGATCTTTCTATTGAATTTACCAATTCTCATTATCGCCATCTTGCTTGTTCCGTGTAATTCTAACTGCGCCTGCTAGATTTCGCAGCCGATAGAGAGAAACACAATAATTCAAGAATCTTTAAACGCTGCAGTTTCTTAATTTTAATTGTGTACAAAAAATACGCAAAAAATATATGAAAGATACACTCAGAAACGAACCTCAGTTTAGCTTAATTTAATAAAAACAGGAAATATTCTACGGTTGATTATATTGAAACGGGGCAACATATGCTTGATCTAGTATTCAAACGCTGTTGACTTTACTGGAAATCTCTGTAGAAAATATGATTAGAATCAAATAAGCTATCGGTTTATCTCTCTTTTGGTTTGGCCTAACGTAATCACCTTCACCACGCATCTACTTACGGGCAAACGTGAACGTAGCGGCAAATGAGTTTACGTTCCATTCGTTGCCTTAGCGAGTCGGTCATACGCGTATCGTATTATCTTTCTTTGATCATTTTTTCCAATAATTTATTTTTTATTTATATTTGGAAAAATTTCGAAATATTATTTAATAATAACAGTAAGAATAGTAATAACAGTATGATTTGGTGCTTCGTTGTGGTTTACGAAAGACATCAATGAGTGTCAGGGTCTGGGCGCCCATTTGTGTGACGGACGGAAAGAACTTTGCAAAAATCTTCATGGCTCGTACATGTGTGTACCCCCATGCCAGAAAGGCTTCAGAATGATACCCAATATTTGGGACTGCGCAGGTGAGTCTTTCCAATCGATTAGCTCGCTCGGGCTTAAACCCTATGGCGATATTCAGATATTGGTTATGTCTTTTCAATAAGATTGTATTTATCTGAAGAGCCGAATCGACAGTACCTCTTTCACTGATTTTTACTGTTTCAGATTATTAGACTAGATTACGGTTGTGATTGTGTCTCTATGTAAGACTTAGAGTACCGCGCGACTATTAGCTTTACAGTTTCGTTAAACTCTGCTAGGCGTGCAGCCCGTCCCCAAATTTGTCTCTCCGGATTTACGGCATCATTCGTCTTCTAGGACAAAGATATTTTTCTTGTGCGAAATATTCCAGCAGAAATGTTTTGCTCTCATGTCCAAATTCGAGTACGCGATACATATGCTTCGTTAGTATTAGAGTCAGGAGTTGATTCGCTGTCTTTGTGCAGTATCCCATCTGTAATTTTTGCATTAATACGTTGTTACTTGCTTTGACTTTTATAGATATTGATGAATGCATGGAAGAAACGGATTCGTGTGCTCATAACGAGGAGTGTATTAACACCTTGGGAGGATACAACTGTGAAATGCCTTTAAACACTGGATCACCTTCCCCCTCCTTAACACTAGAAGTGAAGTAGCGGCAGAGATATTAGCCTGCTTTGCCTCGTCCTCATTAGAAGCCTGGATCATTCAACTTATCAGACAATTAGTAACATAAAACCCAAAATGCTGTGATCCTAAACAATCTTAGATTTGATTGTTTCATTTCGTCACAGTCGTTTTCCATTAACCCAATTATTTCTTTGAAAAATTTATATATATA
>NW_019211456.1:835080-902929 GCF_002443255.2 Varroa destructor | reverse complement strand
TATATATATGATGAGTTCGGTTAAGAAATGGTTCTGTCTTAGAGCAATTGACACTTGAACAATGTTGAAAACTAGTTCAAGGGTGAAAGAAGCGGTCTAGTTATTGACTTCGCGTGTGTCAGATTTATTATAGAATGTTTGTTATCAGGAGCTCTTCCTGTTTACGCTAATTTAAATCAAGGTGCTGCCTCATACCCTATTAGATACCCAAAGTATTACGGTTTTCATAAATGGTAGTCCTCATAAACATTGTACCGTATAATTATAACATATTTGGAAATTTATCGCCCTTCGAACTAGCAGATGATCATCTTAATTTTTGTGGATGTGATGATCCAATTAATCCAATTGTCTACGATGTCAAGATAACGGCAGGTGTCATGTGGAGAACATCCTCGAGTTGTTTGAACAAGCGAGTACAGAAATTTTACAGATGCCTTAGGCTTGCACAGGCAGCCTTAGAAAGCAACCACCTATTAAATTTAGACATTTGTAGACCACAAACAACAGAAAAGTCCACCTAAAATTATCACTGAGAATCTCAACGTTTAAAATGAAGGATGTTGTTTCGTTTGTTAGTTTCATGAAATTTACTTTAATGCGTACATATGCAGTAAAGTCAACATTTAGAGCTACGGCATTTCCTAAATATCTTTTATGTGCAATGTGTATACTCAGGTAGAGCTTGGAACTTGTATTCATTTATTTTGATTTTGGAACTTCGAGTCGAATACAACAAATTTATTAAATAACTGCACACGATATGACCCGCAAAGAGATATAAGCAGTCATCTCCTATATATACATATTTATTACCGTTTTGTATTTTAGGCGACTTGGCAAGCCTATGGCTATAGTAATATCTAATACATGCGCAATATTGATTCATCCAGAAAAAAAAAACTCAAAAAACTAAAATTATCTAGAAATACAAAAATGAGTGTAATAAACCAAGTGCTACTTTCATTTTCTATGGAATTGTGTAAGTGTACAATTTTGAACGATTTTAATTCTCTTTAGCATTGGATCATAACAAACACCTCATCAATTAGTACTGTGCAATACCATTGTGGTAAACTTTTTTGCCAAAATATGCACACCACTTGCAGATAAGTAAAAAAAAACTGAATCAAGATATCAGAGACAAATGAAACCATTCTACGGGTAATAAGCTACTTTGCACAGAATAATTTCAATTCCTCAGCATTGCCAATAATAATAATAGATTAGAGAATAAAGTTACATAATAAATCATCTCGTTTATGTTCCTTCCCGCAACCTATTTCACAACGACTATCTCCAGTATGTGTCGTTGAAAAAATAAAAAAAAACAATACTGGATGTTACGAGCTTTACGTCCGGTGCCGCAGTTACGCACTGCTTCAGACGGCTGGCTTCCATTATAACGAATTATGCCTGCGCCAGAATTCGAATATAAACTATTTTACATGTTCGAAAGCTTAATAGCCAAAGCCGTTCAGGTTACACCGTCACACACGGGAACACAAAATTAGTTCCGTGCATCTATACTTTCGTTAGTGTGCTATTTTATTCCTATAAACAAAGCCAGCCTTCATACAACAGCTGAAGAACTGTATTTCGATGTTTGTGCCTCTGCATAAAAAAAATCGTCTTAGTTCTTAAATAAGTAATAAATGCAAAGAAACATGGGTGCACCGAATAAGTATTATCGTAAGTAAAACTTTTAGGAACTCATAACCCTGCAACTAATAATTTCTCTTATAACTAATTCCAGAGTTAATTCGCCAAATTATCTGTCGTAGGGGTAAATATGTACTATTATTATGTTTAAGCATATACACCATGTTCCATAAAAATTATAAACAGCGCAAGTGTTTGACAATGTGCGACGATCGTCATGGCTGTGTTTTTGTGTCGAATAGCATAAAAATTGCATTGATTCCATTTTAACGGAGATCGGAGAAACGGTACTTTTTCCGAGCCATTACTAATGGCTGGAGGATGTATTTATATATATCAATTGAAATCGACTGGGTGTTACATTAAGCGATCCACAGGAATGTTCCGCTTTTGCACAGTAAAGGAGTTACTGCTCCCAGACGCGAGAACGGCTGTTTGACTACGTGGGCACTTCATATGCTGTTTTGTATGCATTTGAAGAAACAATCTTAATCATTTAACCTAAACTTAACCTAAAAGCAAAAGGGGCGTTTAAGAATAAAGCATAATGCAAAGGCACGGTGTCAGTCAGATGGTTTAGATTATGTGGTCCGTTCATTTCATTGCAGGATAAAATTTACATTTTGGCGCCAGCGAAGAATGTTGCCTTCACTTATTCAGGTTCCTTCCCTAAGTCTTTGCGATCCAGTGCTTAAACCATGCGACTGTTAAATCTACTGGTGAAACTGTTACCTAACTGTAAATAATCATGGCTGTTACCGTTCCGATGAAGATCATTCTGTTGGGAGTTCAAAAATACGGAGGTGTCTTCAGAAAAAACAAACATATGAAGTCGAACTAGATGAACTATTATGTTATAATTTCGTTTCATGAAGTAACGTAGATTACGAGCAAACGAATATCCGAAACCCCAATTTACTATATAATTTTAATTTGTCGTAGAATAATTTATTTTCTCACTAGATGGGGGAAGGGCCATGGTAATAGTCACCTACGAGTTTAATTCGAATCTTGCAGGCTGCGTATGAAATATTTCAGTTTTGCATTTGTGCATTTTGAAACGCAATCAATATTAAGTATTTTCTAAAATAAAGAAGTAAAAGGCCAAAATAATACGCCTTCTGGACTGAAACCGAAATTTCTCGATGATTACGGTTAGCGCCATCACTATGCCAACCATCTCGACAGAAAAAAATAATGAAAAAAAAACTTGCCAAGCAAAGCAAGCCTAACCTTATATTTATTTGGGCGGCTGCGCGTCGACAATCGTAACCTGTTTAGATCTGTTTGAGCCTTTATAAAGAGCAAACGCTTGTTTGGTTTCTTTCCCTAATGAAGCCCAGCAAAACTCTCAAACAAGACATGTGAACTGGTAGACAAGTATCTGTTATGTTTTTCTTTATTTTAGAAAACAAGTAATTTGGACTACAGAAACTGACAGACGCACTGCCAGGCGAGCTGTAAGAAAGTCTGTCAAATTGGTGTAGATTTTACGCCACTTTTCATGTTTTTGTCTGAACAAAAGTTCATTACTTTTTTCTACCTCTATAGGTGCATTGCCTATGGCTGTTTTTTCACGATAGATTTAGCTGAGTATAGAGATTAGTACAGTTAAGTATACTCAATACTTTATTACATCTCGTATAGCTTAAACGATAGCTTTGTCTATCTAGGAGTATATTTTGGTAACGGCTATTTTAATCCATTTTAAGGGCACATTAAGCTGCTCAACCACACAATTCAAGCGAAGTCTATTCTGAACTAGTCTTCTTTAGTAACTGGCGTATATATTATATATCTATACGATATATAATATTATCTAGCTAAACAAAGCTGTTTAGCTTTGTTCTCAGGTTCTATTTCGTCATCATCACAGCACTATAAAGAGTTTAAACATATTAGTGGTCGGCCAGAGCAAGTATACAAAACCTTCTTTCTTGCTTTAATTGATAACTGGTGAACACTCAACTATAGCAGGTAAAGGATTAGGTGCAAAAATGGAACTGCAAATAATAATTTAACGTAAGGGAAGACTCATCGATATACCAAGACATACGTCTTTCACCCACTTTCTGTTGTAACCAACCGCTTGTCACAAATATTATATTTACGACTGAATGTACAATGTCTAGCGTAATTCGATTTCTAAGCTGCTTCATTCAGGATTAATTCTATAATATTATGTGAAAAGAGCCATGTTAAACGAGTGGTAAGAAAAAATAATAAATGAATATAAATGCCAGCTTTCCCATTATCTTTACCTACACATTTTTCAGCAAGCGTTTATTTGTGAAACTTTCTGATCAACACAGTCGCTATAACACGCTAATCATAGCTGTTGAGTTATTGACAAATATAATATCTGTAATTGAATTCGTCAAACTACAATTGTAACTAAAAATAACCCTTGGCAATCCATTACTTAATATTGTACACGTTTAATTCTAGTAGAGAACAGGTAGCAAGCCGTGAATATATAAAGAAAAATTAAATTTTTATATGCAGACTGATTCATTGGCTATGTAATGCTTGCGTTTCGGGCTTAGAAGACATTATTTTTTAACAATATATATTTACATTGTTTAAGATCAAAATTTAAGCAACAACGGTATTTTAGAGTGTATGTGTTGATTTCGATATTATTCAGCAACGCTTCCAATCATGTTCGATACAAGATCAACAATACAATACAACAATACAATAATAATTTTTTCAATACATTTTACCCAGTGTCGATTTTCAGGCTTATTCGGGCGTTTGATATTCTAGAATGATTTGACAATTTTATTCTCAAACGCTAGGCGTAATGCGCAACGATTCCTGTGTTTTTGTTCTGCAGTACCGAGTTCCTAAAGGACAGAAAATTCACGACCTATTCAAATTTGGCGCCAATGATGTCGCTCTTTATAACCGGAAATGCGACGAGGCTATATTTCAACGTCGCCATTTTGATAACCAATGAGGCGCTTCGTAAACATTGATGATTCCGGCGGAAACGCACACGTTTCGGTTCCTCAAGACGGCGGCAATAATTTTCTCTAAGCTTGGAAAAGAGCGGAAAATTGTGCGCGAAACCAGGGATTTCTAATAGGTAAGTCTATTTACTGAGCCGATGTTGGTAAGGAAATTCAACGTTATCAGTGGTTTGCAAAGTAGCTCAAATTTGTTTGGTAGTCGCCACTCCGAAACAGGATGTCGCTTCCTGTTGTTGTGGGCTAAAAATCGAATGTCACTTTCCTTACATTGGTGAACTATGTCTCACGCAGCCGTTGAGTGAAGGGCTTCGGGGTGGTGTTTTGTGGAGTGGAGCGAAAACAGCAGCCAACAAGGCGATGACTTCTATTTAATTGATTAAACTAGGAACATGTTCTGTCGTTAAATAACTGTTTCAAAGGCATTTCACAGAGTTCACTACAGCTTAATGTTACCTTTTGATGGGCTTTAGTTGTCGACCACGGCAATGAGCTACCTGGAGTTCGTTCATTAAAATGGAAGTTGTATTAATACAACCTGAAATCAAACTTTTATACCGATGACGGTGGGCAATACACGCACACCTAGTGTATTGTGTGCGAGTTCTTTTATTTCAATTCAATTAGATTAAGTCATTTTGTTTAAAGCGATGCCCACGAAACTGTCAGAAGCCTCCACTGAGCGCGTAGTGGCATTCTAAGAACAAATAAGCTTCTAAAATTCGCGTGCAATAATGAAAAGTAAGCAAAAGATAAACGTACAATAAAAAAGTAGGCAAAAGATAAGTTTATAAGTCAACTATTGAGCATTGTTGCGACGGACGCTCTTGTGCATGATTAGTGGCATTCTGACCTAACTGGGTCAAAATTTTTGTTGCTGACAGACAGAATGTCTAACCTATCCCCCTTTCAGAACGAAAAATTCAAATATGAGTATATGTATTATTTTGTATAGTGCGATGTGATCATATATCAGTAATTTGTATAAATGCGTTAAAAAATTGTTTTAGATTTTATACTACAGCCCAGATAACACACCCAGCCTTCTAGTTCACCCACACATGTATCTCTCGCTCATATATGTGCACTATCATTGTGGGAAATTTTGTTGTTTCCCATGGTTTGCGTAGTTTATACGTGACCTATTACTCACAAAAAAAACACTCATTTGCAATATTGCGATAGTTAAAACTCTTAACTCCTGAAGTCCTTGATGTTAACTAAACCGTCGAATATGTTATTTGGGCCTTTGTGTAAAATATTACTATATTTTGAAATCCAAGAATTTACCGATAGATGGTCACAGCACACAATACAAAATAAGAGGTATAAATTAAATAAAAAGGTAAAACATATTGAATTGTACACAATTAAATTTTTTATCATGGGTAGATTAGAATTCAGAATACTTATAACTAAAAATGTTGTTTGTTAAAGGGTCATCTCTTCCTAAAATACTACCTTTTATTGAAGGTATCAAAGTCTTTGAAAAGTAGGTTATCAACGAGTTCCTTTTGGGTGATTTACAGCGAATGATGTATTGGAATACTACGTGTCTTTACTGTATCCATGTTTAATTCTAAAAAAAGTGACGTTGAGGTGTAATTAGAAAAACTCTTAATCATGTTGGTATTATTGGAAAGTATTATTTCTTAAATGTCTCAGCCCTTTAAAATATAAATCATTTTTAAGCCACTAGGCAGTACGTTGATTAGATAAATATAAGCACTGGATTTACATAGAGATGATGTATAGTTATATGACCACCTGCAGATCGAGTAACTATAGCTCAGAAAAGGAATCGTCTGTCAAGTTAATAGAAATCTGTATTGAATGAGAAGTTACTTCAGCCTCTGGTTACTTTGCACTCCCGGATAATTAAATTACTAATTACAGCATTTGTCAATTTGGCGAGTCCAACTGGGTTTATCAACCCACAGATGTTCTTCGGGTTTCAGGGTCTCTTTTGTTGAATCAAAGTTTCATCATCACTTGAAACGTGGAAAAGTAATTTATTTAGTTGCCCAAATTGGAATATTCTAAACAGCTTACTGTGGTGTCGAACCTTGGATACTTTCTTATTAATATATAATATATCATACATAGATAATTAAATGATGAGTTCACGAGAGCAACTTCTCGTTTGCAAGACAATTTTTTTAATTTCGAGATAAACAATTTGACTTCCATAATATAGACATAAATCTGAAAGAAAACGGCCAGCTGTGATAGCATCCGGTTATTGTGCAATAAATACTTTATTTATTTCATCACATACATATGTGTGAGCGTGTTAAATATAAGATGTGTCAAAGAGTAATCGAAGTTTGATCGTTTTCAAACGTTTCACTCCTCCTCTATATGTATAAACGCAGAGAGTCAGCTGTATTTTAAAACATGAAAAGAAGAGACTCAATCTGCAAAAACACAATTCAGAAGATGATCAAATCCCAGCAGCCATTCTAAAATATTAATCAACCACAATAATGGTATTCCTAAATTCACACATTAAACATCTAAAGAAAAACAAAAATATTCCCCTACTGCAATATATAGTTTCTCAGACACGTTGAAAACACCATAAGCCAGTTAGATGTGTCTATATCTGATAATCAATTTCCCGTAATCGCACTTTAGGTGACAATTATAGGAGCTAAACTGGAGCAAGACAAAAATGGAGGATATGTTTTACCCAATAACGGACGTAACCATCGCGGCGGATGCGTTACTGCCGACCGGGTCTGGTTCGGGTGAGGATGAGAGCGGTGAAGACGGTACTAGCGGCGCTTTGAGTGATTTGACAGAGGGGACGGAAACGTCAGTTCTTGCCCAAAATATGGAGATTACTCAGCCTTTGACTTATCTTCGACAATTGTTACAAACAAGACTCGGATTGAACCTTCGAGGGTATATTTTTACTCTTCAGGATAATCAGCATCTAGATCCGAGCAGAAACCTTGTCGACCAATGCGTACAAGGGGAAGGAATGGTCCAGGTGATTTTATTTTATCTTTCTTCGTTCTATATGTACACTGATATCTATTCGGCCTGGATTCCTGTAAAGATCTGTAGTATTTAACTTAATATTCAATCTCGTTTTATCGCTATGAGCTTTAGGTGAATGTTGAAATTAGCAACAAAGGTGGTATACGTAAGATCAACATTGTCGACGTTCTTAAACCTGCCGATGATTCGCTAGCCGAACTCGAAGAAGTCGAGCAGCCTCACTGCCACCAAAGACATCGAGCAAATAAATCGGCTTCTGGAAACGGCACACACAGTAGCACTAGAAGACATTCTGCGGATACAGCTGCACATAGCAGTGGCGCGGCTAATCATAAGGAAGAACATGTAAGCGTCCTTTATTAGTAGTGGACTCACATTTATATCTAGTGTGGTTAAATACGTGCTTGGATATTTATAGATATAAGTGGTACAATTCCGATGGTGTTACAAATTTTTTTCGATTTTATATTCGTATCTAGATTATTATGCCTTTGTTCTTGCATTTTTAGTTTAATTAGTTGTTGATTAGCATATTGACTTCTACCGGATGAATTATTGGGCTATGGCATCAGGTAACCAAGTGGGTACTGTCGCCGGAGTTTAAGTTAATCATGGCCCGAGAAGGTATTCCAACGAACCCCCGACTGTGGCGGCCAGCTCATACAGAAGCTTGGTTCCGTTGGGCAGCTAGGCACTTCCGTCTGCCGGAAATTTCAGTTAATCCTCATTTGTGGCGGATATCAGGACGGCAGCTAAATGAAATGACGCATGACCAGTTCCTTGAAAAGGTATTCTACTACTTTTACAATTACTTTTATGTCACAGCCAATTGAACTCTTATTAACTCTTATTAACCAAAATAAAATCATTTTAAAAAGAAATTTGAAGTGATTCTCCTGAAATGCTAGCCCTTAAATGTAAACATACTTAAGAAAATATCGTAAGTATTGCCGATATTCGTGAGTCAATGATATATGTTGTAGTAAGCTGTTGGTCTGGTTCTTTAGCAAAATAACTTCGTGTCGATGTTTATCTGAAGAATCTAAAATCAACTATTAGCTGTCGTTAATTTACATTAGTTTACTACCTTTAGAGCATTTGTGGAGTCATAATACAATAGTACGCCACACATAACATGTGATACCTATCGTCCTGTAAAGGCTCTCATCTGACCAAAAATTA
The DNA here is from genome assembly GCF_002443255.2 of Varroa destructor. Classification (NCBI taxonomy): domain Eukaryota; kingdom Metazoa; phylum Arthropoda; class Arachnida; order Mesostigmata; family Varroidae; genus Varroa; species Varroa destructor. The sequence goes on along the minus strand of NW_019211456.1, from coordinate 894,107 downwards.
TTCACTTGTCAATTACTCTCTAAGCTCAATGTCCAATATATGCATGTAATGCATAAGCGAAGTTTCTAAAACCGATTCGGTTTGCGTTGATGTCTTTTGTTCTGATTTTTTTTTACAGGTACCCTACGATCCGTCAGACCTCATGTGGACGCATATAGAATTAATGAAAAAATGTAAAATTGTCGCGATTGTACACTCTTTATCCGACAAACCTGCCGTGCCAAGCACCAAAAAACTAGGAGAATTTCGTAAATCTTCTGCGCAACAAAACACTTCTACCGGTGAGTATGCAAATCTCTCGCCAGACACCCATCCAAATTGTTTATGTAATTTATATGTATGTGGCAACGTTCGTTTCAAGGAACATATCCTTTACATCTATTGGACTTCTACGTAAACACTTATTGATTTAAATTTATTCATAATACCAATTTATTTACTTCAAAAGTGTTGTTTAATAGTAAGTCCGTAGCCGTGCCTGCGTCTCTCCAAAGTATGTCGGGATAAGTTTATGTATAATTCAGGTATAAAATATCGGGATAATTTCATGTCAGTAATCCCGCGAAAAATCGAGTGAAAAACTTAGGAAAAATTCAATGCGCACTTTTTTAAATTGTAGTAAATGTAATTTTTTCCATTTGTCACAGGTGGTCGAAGGTCAGGTGGAAGTTCTGTCCAGCTAATGCCCTCCAGTCGACAGTCTCTTGAACTCGTTAATAATCGTGGGGGCAACAATGGACAGGTTTGGCGGTTCTTAACCTTGAAGCTATTTCTTTAACTATTTGTTTTATTTATTTAGCTCATAGCTTGGTTTTACGTTCCATGCGGATGTTTGTGTGCAATCTATATAAGAGCATGTTTTGTTGAATCCTGGCTGTTATGGGTCTTACACGTATCCAGCTAATGTATAGCTTGTTCACGATATCATTCAGGTTCAGTTATGGCAGTTCCTTTTGGAGCTACTGACGGATAAAGACGCTCGCGAGTATATTGTGTGGAGCGGAGAGGATGGCGAATTTAAACTTATCAATCCTGAGATGGTTGCTCGGCTATGGGGCTTGCGCAAAAACAAGCCGACTATGAACTATGAGAAGCTCAGCAGAGCACTTCGGTATTATTACGATGGTGATATGATCACAAAGGTTGGTACACTGCACTAGAGTATTAGAAGTAGTGAAGATTATGCTTGTCTAAGGTACCCTTTTTTTAGTCTTAATAAATAAAATCGCTTGAAAGCAAAAATGCAAACAAAGCGATGTTTATTGAGATCCTTCTATTGGAGAATTACCATTAACACTGATCCTGACGTCTTTCTTTAAATTTCACTTGTCCAAATAATCGAGAGCACTCGCGGAGAAACTTCAGATCAAGAAGACGTTTCTAGCAGATAACACCCTTCTTTGTACCCCTGCATTCGCTCTACTTCACATTCATTATTACTTGAAGCTATAACCAAAGCTAGTCTTTTATGCAAGACCGGCTATAATAATGTACCTCTCTTTGTTTCATCAGCGGTCCCTGGCCGCGACATTCTTAATTTAGCTAGTTTTCTATCGCTTATTGTCAGCATGCCCGTTTATGCTATTAACGTGTTTGGGTCTTCTTTTATTTAAAGATGGCTAATGTGATTTCTATATGTGATGCAAATCGATAGCAAGGATTTCAGAATCAAACTAAGAATTCTCATCAAGCAAAAGCGCTAAAAAATGTAATCATCCATATACTCAAAAACCTTGAAACCATGCCTGCGACCATCTAGTCTAACCACCTATATACTACACCAGTATACTTTGCAAACTAAAAAAACTAACGTGGCATGGTGACCCTATGTTAAACCCTGCTACACTAAGCAGGTGTTGTACAGAGTCTGAATTTGAAGGAGTACAACTCTCTCTCCCCCAATATAAAATACATTCTTCACATATTCCAAAAACTTAGACCAGTCTTTCAGTTCTTGGAGATCTGTTACGCTGGGCACTATAACTGATCGACCTAAAAGCTTATTAGTCAGATCATTCCAAATTAAGCTGGTATGGAAATGCCTTGAGCTATAGCTCTGTGTACTACTGTACGAATCCTAAACTCATAAAACGTCATAATGTGGTGCTTTACCATTAAGCTATTCCTTCCTCCATCTTAGATTTCTCAGATTAGAAATCTGCTATCGAATCTCAACTAGCCATTGTCTACAATACCCTATTATGTAATTAGTAACAATACTTTATCGGCTTTAAGTGTGTTCTTTTACGATGAATGGATTAAATAATGCAGCGAACTCAACCGTTGATTCGAATATTAGGTACTGCAAGATTTACTAAACTCCAACTCGGTAATAATAAATATGAGGTACGAACGCGGTAATTCATTTTTCGCTGCACCACTGACGGCTCTCTAAAGAAAAATAAAATTGAAAGATAACTTGAATGGAATACACTGTTCATTACTTTAATAAATGTCTTTACGGTATATATTAATAAAAATATCATATCATATGTAAGTGTTTGTGCTTACAATCTGAAATCTACTGTTTAGCCTTCATTTCTGCTGATATATTATTGTTTAGAGCATTCAAAGCACTAGTAAGACGTTATTCTGAAATAAAAACTATTTTCAGGTGCAGGGAAAACGTTTCGCGTACAAATTCGTTGTAGACCTCAAACAGTTGATCGGCTATGATGCTGCGGAACTGAATCGATTGGTGATCGCGGCGGAACAGAAAAAGATTCAAATGAGTCTTGGAGAAAATGCGGGAGCCACCGTGGATTAGAGTGACAGTACCGCGGCGATTATAATTTAAGCATATTTAAGGGTATTATTTTAGTGAAAGCACTGATTTTTGTTTTCTTTTCTATATGCTTTTTATTTTTATATAATTCCCACCTTCGTCTTCTTCTATAAAATGTAGATAAAGGAGGGGACTAGCGATCAAGATACATCCTTAATAGGTAGTTATCATTAAATATTTGGCATTATTACATTGGTGTATAAGATGATGTGTAAAGATGTACAATCAACCTAAAGTAGATAAAATTAAACTGTGGTCGAGGCGACGATGCTAGACAAACACTGATTTGAGATGAGATGATGCCAGAAATAACGGTGAGAATGCATTCATTTATTATACAGCTTCTATTATCGACAAGTCACGCAAGTGCATCATCCGCGGAATACTCAATATTTCTGAAAAGGGCCATATTGATTTCGAAGTTTGCCTGATGGGGTAAATATGTATTATGTGACAAATCAATTTACGGGGTATCTGATCGTAGGTGGCATTGCTTTTTTCCTGCTTGGTCGCAATTGACTGTGAGTGCATTGGCTAACGGGCGTAGAGAGTAGATCTTCCGCGAACACTGATTGTATTCTCGTTAAAGGAATTGAACTTTAAACCCTAAATCAAGTCAGCAGCCTTAAGCGTGAAGCCTACTGCTCTAACGTGAAACAGTTTTTAGTTCTAAAACACGTTACGCGCAATGTTTTGTTTAAGTCGAAACGATTCACAGTTACAATACGAAATGTCACAAGATTTCACTGTCGAATCAAATATGATCGGAGCTGGCATACAATAATCATTATATAGAAGCCATATACAATCAACGGATATAATGGAGCGAAAAGTTTGACGCGGTATTTATTACAGATTTCGATGATTTGCTGCGCTTGGCGTAACGACTTGCACTTCCTCTGGACCTTTGATTGCAAGCGATTAATGTAACTCTCGCCTCGTCAGTTTTTTTTTGATCAATATTTGATGGGATTGAGTATGATTTTTTTGTCGTTCAATCAATGACATAATCTGAGAAACACTTGCAATGAAGGTTGTGTATAAAATGTTAAACCATTGTATAGTAAATACCGAAAAGGAAAAATGTGCACAGATGCAGCTAGCAGTCTGTTTAAAATCAAATCGTATGATAGCTAGAAAGCGTGTGAAATAGTGATGCTAAGGGTTTATTGAATAAACCTGCTCAGCTGGTTGGTCGTCCATTGGTATGGATTGTGTGCTTACGTGTGTGCGTGGCTGTGAAGCAATTGACAGCTTGGGAGATACCAGAACTTCTAATTCTGACAGAAGTTATTCTTTTGCATGTGAATAAATACAAGTGAATATAAGTAGATTTAGAGAAGGAAGACTGTGTATATTTTTTGGGTTGGAGTATCCGATCGTTTGTTGGTATTTACTGAAATGCAAACTGTTACAACAAATAAATATAAATTACTGAAATTGCATACAGCGAGTTCATTAGTAAAGCCATAAGCAAATACAACCATAATTGAGAGTGATAACATAATTATTCGCGAAATCAATTGCACAGAGAAAGGGAATAAGAATACTTGGCTTCGTTTAACATGCCATGTTTATAAGCAAAGGACTGTTAGCTGGCGGCTTACAATTAGGTCTCCCAAGGAATGAGTCAGTGCATTTTTGTGGGCGTTTTTAGTATGTTACCAGCACACCTAAAAATCTTGTTTAGGATTATAAGCTTGCGCCACTAGACGCACTAACTTGGCCTTGGCTTGCTATGTATATAGTAAAATTGCTGATAGAGAACGCAAGTTTCGCGGCTTTAGTGTCTAATTGTTTGCTTATATTATTATGATTATATACGATACTGTTGTGCGATTTGTGCAAAGGAGTCCAAAAGGTCATACCCGATGATGAAAGTAAAAAAATATTTAAAGGAAAATGACTTGAATAAGATAATATATTTATTGTTAGGGTGCTCATCCCGGAGCTATGATCTTCCAATCCTCTCCCTGGAATAATCAAAAAAAGATGGCATACCGGCTGGAAAGGCAATAATAGAAGGAGATCTGACACTCCAACTTGTTTCAAAAATTTGAATTAAATCGCGTTCGGTTCAAAGATATAAGATTTGCTTGTATCGTATTGTCAAATTAAAACCAATAATTTTTGTAGGCAATTGCTGTTACTAGTAACCGCTAGGTGTTTTATCATTATATGCATATAACTCTAGGAAGCGACGTGAGCTGAACACCTACTACTAAAATCAAAACAATCATTTCCAGTGAATACCACCCACAAATTATTAACGTTAGGTTTACCCTTATAGAAATTTCTGTTCCCTCACATTCTCATTCGTATGATTAACTCAAGACCAACTGGAAAAAGCTGTAATAGTTCAAGACCCTGTTCGTCCAGATTTTCCTTTTGGTGATAATAACTGAAATAAAGCGGCTTGAGATTAGGGCTGGTAAAAGGATACTAAATGTTTACCAGTTCACTCGCCGTAGTTCGCCTCAAAATCTCGTGTTTGTCTCGTGTTCTTGTTATCTGTGAAAGGCGACAACCATGGAAAATATTTGGTATTTTGTAGTCTGATAGAGAAATGCACTAAAATATTTTTATCCGGTGTTATTTTAGAGCTCTCGTTAATCTATAGGATATTCTGTATAGTTACTTGTTAATTTAATACACTAAGCACCAACGGAAAGATTATATCGTTCTAGATGAGATAAATATGTATATGAGATTTTACATTTGCATTTACACTTATATGCGTCTGACAGCCTGTATGTTTTGCTGAGCTCACCACTTTTCATCTACTCCCTTGAACGATTGGTAAATATTCGCATCTATCGGAGGTGATTATGTAGGCCCTTTGCGACCGGTGCCACAATAGTGCCGTGATGGTCAGACAGCCAGAAACTCCTGAACTCAATGGTTGAGGGTGTTTCTTACTAACGGTCGTTACCATTGCCGTAGCTGCTATTTTTTGGCGGCAGTTGCGGCAGCGAATTGTTGTTATCGTAGTGTCTATATCTCGGGGCCTGCGGCCTTAGTCACCCGTTTGAGAAATGAGCATCGTACTTAGGTCTTTATATTGTTGAGGTTCAAGTAGACTTCTCTGCTCCGAAAAACGAAAAATAAAATTAGCAGTCGGACTATTTTCGTCTGATGTAGTTGCGAGAAGGTTAGTACAGCGTTGTTGGCTAGCTGGCCGAGCAGTTACTTGATATTGCGACTTCCTGAAGGCATTTCTGAGCTCTTTGTAGGCGATCGGAAAAAGAATAGCGGTAAATCGTCAACTACAAGGAAGAACATTTCAGGGCAACATACCAAACACTCCTCAAAAAAGTTTCCAGTGCGCCATTTCGTTGCGGTGGCGGCGGCTACTATTGATGCTCGAGTTAGCCTTTCAGCTAGAAAACAAAGGAGACAGAGAGAAGAGATTAGAAAGTCAGAGGAAGATTTCGCCGTGTTTTAGCTGCCTGATCGGCGGCTGCACCAACCGACTGGCGACTAATGCTTCGTAGATGAGAAATGGAGAATGGCAGACCGTCGCAGTATGTATCTCCTTCTTTTCCTTGGACCACCAGTACTGTAATGAGGTTATACTGTAGTGCTTCGGGTCAGCATATGTCCTCCGATATCCCGAGCTAGAAAATACCATCTTGAAAAAGTGTCTGATAACTACGCGGCTTTAGAACACACTCACTATAGTTTGTGCTTTGAGAACATTGACTGCGACCGGCGTAACTCTCCTACATTTACTGTTGCCGCTTTTGCAAATTTGTTCTACTGACCACCTTTTCGCAACGGTTTCTACCGAAGGCTTTCTCTTTAGAAACCTTTCACTAGAGAGAGGAAACTGTTTGAGCTAGGAGCTGCGCGTCTGAAAAAAATGGAGCATCAGAGTAGTAGCACTGAAACCGGTTACCCTCCATTCTCCAATGTGGTTATCTCGACGTAAGCGTTTGTCCAATGCTCCGGGGCATTCCCTTTCAGGTCTGAAGAACAAACTGCATTGCCTTAGGATATTATACATTGTAAGATATTATCATGAAGGTACGGCAGACATGCAGTTCTATCATACTGTTCACATCACAATCAAGATGATCCTATGAATAGGCTTCTGCGACACGCATATACACAATCACTGCTTTAAACGTGCAAGACAACATTTGTTTACTCCAGCAATTATTCGCAGGCGACGCCTGTTCTCAGTCGCACACGGGCTTGATCTGGAGGCGTTGTTTTTGTTGCTGCTGTTTCTGTCATTGTTTTCACTGTCGCTGTTGTAATCTCTTCCGCAACATTCTTCCGTGACGATTGCTGATTGCCCTCTTCCGATCTGTCAGTCTGTCAAGGCTTCCAACCCTCCAGGGTGTCGATGGCCTATAGCTCTATAGCTGCTGGCCCTCAACATGATTGAATAGGAAAACCTCCTCTACCTTCTTTATGACAGCACAGGCCTGGCGAGACATTACCACGCAGCGACTGCAACATAATACCGGTGACCATTGCATATCCTTTTAGGTCGTGCCATACACGTAAAGATTGTCACCAGTGTGCTATCGCTTGGGAACATGCTTGCTGTTCACAGAAGGCAATAATAACTGTGATGCAAGCAAGAGATTTACTGAAAAGAGCCAGCTTTTCTACATATGTCACTTGCAGGAAGCGACTCCGACGATGTTTTTGACTTGAAGACAGAATCGTAGAGCCTCGAGATGGTACAAGCAGGCCTGCTCATCAACGACGAGTAAGGCTTGCTACCATATAGGGAACATGTTACTTCTGTATTCCAGATATAACAGGTGATCGTGCGTGTATAGAAATTTCTTCATCAGTAAATTAAGTAGCTTCCAAAAACGCCCTCGACGACACGATTATTAAGGCCATGAAAATCAGATTAATAATAGCAAAGCCTCTCATCTAAGCGATGAACTGGAGATGTACGACTCTACAGATGTAATTATGCTGGTAACGTGTGAAGCCCCATAAGGATACGATTTCAAATGATATTCAGTTGACTATCCGCGTATATAGAGCTTTACAATTATATCAAAGGGCAAATGTACACTGGTGTATTGCTAGCGTTAAATACGAGCAACAAAAGGTGTAAATAAAGCGGAGGAGGCGGAATGAGGTTCTTTTGTGGCATTGAACAGCGAAAGCTGATATAAACGGTAAGTGCCAAAAGTTGCGGTCGTTTTCGTTTCTTTTAATAAAGTCTTTTGATTCTAGGCAGGTAATGATGTCAATATATGACCGCGACACCGTAGCTGATATCTAGAGTACACAACTTAATGATTGTGCAGACGCTTCTATAAAAATTATATCTAAGACTGTACTATATTTTAATTCAGTGGCACATCGTTTTTCTTATCTCTTATGCTTTTTTTTGCCTCTTATCGGTATGTATCTCTAACCTAAATGTTCATCCGTAGAAACAGGTTAGTCTTGCCGGTCCATTGTTTTCAGTTATAGTGCTTAGAGTTACATTTACCTAGGCTTTCAATAGTTGTGGTAGCGAGTGGTAGGGCCAATTATGCCTGAATAGAGAGCTTTCGCTATAGATCTTTTGGCGACAAGCTAGGTGGGTTTATTAAGGGGAATACTTTTTCTAAATGATAAATCCACTGAAGAACAACTAAATAACAATGAGGACATCTAGCCCTTCTTTCTCTTCATCAAACCTTTTCTTTTTCGGATCTTACATCCTGTCGACTAAGACTGACTTTCAGCTTTAATTCGCTTTGCGGACGTCAACGAAGTTCGTTCAAAACCTCATCTAACGGATGATGACACTTACGCGAAATACGAGAAATATTAAGGATGACAATGACGATAGTGAAAATAATAATAGAAATAGTGACAAGATATTTGTTCTTAAAAATGTAATTGCATTATATCAATGTATAATCACAGAACTTGGAATTCATATTTTCAAGGTCGGTGCATTCTATGGGAAAGATTGCCCAACGGTAATACCACAGCACATAGTGTTTAGTAGCATCTGAGGTATAATGCACCACATCCTGTATAGTTACACAAAGCCACTGACGTATTCCACTGCCCCACATACTGTGTGACAAGATTCCTGTAGTAGAAAACGGGCCGGTTCGTTCTATCTGGCCTTTTCCAGGCTCCACTAGTCATAGCTCCCGTTTTAATAGTCAATATCGTTCTTTCCCATGTGTTGAAAGAGATAAAAGGGAGCTTAAATCTGCATTTCATATCCTCTCTAAATCTCCTAGAAGGTATACGGATCTGTTCAACGACAAGGGATGCAGACCCAAACCGAAAGTTTCACTCGGTTAAGTTTTTAGAACTGCTTCAGTGAGAATTGTTATCAGACAATTTAGGTAACGTAGAAAGCAGTCGTAGCCATCTTTACCCTGAAAAAGGCCAGGGTCGTGCGCCTTCAAGACTTTCTTGAAGGCGCACGTATTTCTATACTGGCAATTATCGCTCGCAGCATCCTCCCCGTGATGTGCTCTGCGTACATCTGGCCCTTCATGCACAAGATGGTTGAAGCTATGTTCACGCATTTCAGTTTCGTGCTGCCTATGTTGAGCGTGTCGAAAGCAGCACGGCGGCTCGAAGGCGGAACTTAACGACGTCTGTCTTATTTATGTTGATCAACACCCGACCTCATCCATGTAACTCTACAGTCTGGCAAAGCTTGCTATATATGAAACCTATTCCTTCCAAAAATGATAAGATTGTCGGCGTACCTTTACCGTACTTTTACCCGTCCCGTCAGATTCTGAACACGGAGTGGCAGGAGAGAAAGGCAAGGGACTTAGGTTATAATTCTGCGCAACGTCAATTGATTGGACGAAGACAGTACTTGAACAACTCCGTCATCTATGCCCATCGAATTTCTAAAGTATTGCCCTAATTAAATATAGGGTGTTCTTTGGAACTCCGTATTCTGCTACCTTTATTAATGCCAACTTCAAATTCCGGAACGCAGCGAAAAAAAGCTTGTTTTGGTTTGTGACAGATGCGGTTTACCTCCTGTAGCCGTATGTTACGTATCGTAAGGGTGGACGGTAATAATATTTTGTTTTGCTTTGAAAAGGATTATATATATTTCAAATACGTTTGCTCGAAGAATATAGAAGTCTCAAGAAAAAAAAATAAATTGAGCTAAGCTGCGCTATCTGAAACGAATCGATTCTTTCGTATAGGCAAACATGAGTCTCTAAAACGATTGCTTTAAATAATGACACATTAATTTCTAGTTGACAATAAAACCAGCAGTAAAACTGTGACGAAAAGTACAGGTAGCAAAATTACGAAGGATATATATTACCTACGTTTTGCAAAATCTTTATTAGAGATGGTTTCAAAGGCCCATAAATCTTGCTTGCAGTCCATGAGCACGCACACATTTGGCTTTTGATATAACATTTGAACCAATCATATTTCTATCTATTGTGAAATATCTAAGTATTTTTGGGAAAATATCTCAATATAACTGATTCGCTTTATTGCAACGTATCTATATGTTACTTCCGCATTTCGAAATTATCCGCATCGATCATTTCTCAGGTATCTTTTTTAATAAACAATTCGGTGTTTTGAGTTCCCAGTGGCAGCGATGATGAGGCATAAAATGCGTAAAAATAAATAGTCATGTCCTGTCAATTAGTGAAACTAGCGATAAGATGCCATAAAAATGACCTCATGTACATTTGCTTCTAAGCAAGAAAACGGTGCGTTTTGCGTAAATGCAGTAAATCTTTGATTTCCTGTAAAATTTCCTGTAAAAATAAGCATCGTCGGTGGAAATGCCACATAGAAAATTTAGTTTTACAGGGCCCTGCGAGACCAATCTTCCGAACAGAGATATTCCTGACAGCTCGGGGCCACAATGTAATGCTGGTGCCAGATCTGGCGCGATTAAAACGACACCCCTTGAATAGCAAAGAATCAATCTCATTTGTTGATTCGGCTGAATCAATGACGTGTCTTGATCATCGGATGCGAAGCGTTAGAGATGCTATATGGAAGAATAAAGTCTGCAGCCCGTCGAAAGACCTTAACAATCGGAAAAACAATCGCCTAACCCATACAATTGCACGGCACGATCGACAGCGAATGATGACAACAGACAACAGCACTGGGATGAAGTGGCTTTGGCCGGCAAATCGGGACTAGCGAGGAGCTAACAAACCAGCCAAACGGTCAGTTAGCCAGCCGGCACGTTTGATCTTCTTCCAACACAGAGGCCTTACGTCTCCCTAAAAGAGACGATGTGCGAAAGGTTACGATTCGCGATGCAAGTCATGTGTGATAAGCTATATTGAGACAACATGTCGCTTCTGTCCATAAGTGAGCTGCAAGAGCCCGCTAAGAGAGCGTAGTCTATGAGGCGCCAGCCTATGGACAATGACCGAATGAATGGCTACAAGAGACGGCCTTGCATTCTAATAGCTTGCGAGAGTCTCTACATGATGTGCTACCATCGAGGTGTTAATGTATAAAAGAAACCTATAGGTACCCCACTGATTCCGACACTCAACAGAGGAAACTCTATCTAGCTGTGTCTGTGATATGAGGAAGCAAATGAGATGCGAGGCGACTCTGATGATAATGCCTCAAGAAAGGCTCGCTTTATACGCTGCTTGACCAAGAGAACCGAGCGTCAACAATGCGCTTCGCTAATTTCGAGTCTGCTGGAAACCGGACGCAACATTGTGCCATCAACTGATTCTCCCATTGAATAAGTATTAGATTCGATTTTGATCATGGGCAAAGCAAACGAGTAGCTACGTGGCGACGCGGGTGTTTTCTAAACCGTGTACTACACTATTGACACCTTTGTACCATAAAGTATAACGTACGTATTCGTCAACTGGCTGACGCCTAGCAAAACTAACGAATTTTGAATTCTTATTTAATAGTATCGTATATAAATAGGTTTGCAATAATAGTAATAGTATATGTTTTTTTTCTAGTAAAAGACTGCGCTTCTTGTGATTGCTTGCGTAGGAGACGATACGTCGTTATCAGACGATGATTCAATTATTCGTTCGTCTCTGTCGACGGAAGACCTGAGGGATGGTACATGTACGCGCATATACTGCAAACCAGGAAACAATCGTTTCCAACACATGCGAACGATACATTCATCTAGAACCACTGAAGTAAACATTTTTTTCGATTATTTCGATCAAACTTGATAACCGCTTGGTTAGCAAGTAGGGACTGAGGGCGCGTATTTAGTGAGGTGCTACGACAACTTTTTTTTTTTTTCGAGAAACTCTCAAACAGATCCCCACTGCGTTTCTTTGTCTCATAATAGTTCCGGTCAAAAAAAAAACGTGTTAGCCACTTTAAGCAGCGCCGTATAGATGGCTAAATGAAGAGAGTTACGAAATGAAGCGTGAAAACTTCGTTGCAGATCTTGCTTCAGCAGGCAACGTTATTACCCTCATCATCATTGTTGCGTTGCCGCACATCTCGCTTTGAGATCAGTTACATTTATGACTGATATGTCCCATTAGACTTCAAATGAAAGACTCTCGATTATTTTGCTTTTCTATGAAAGTAGATAGTGTCTGTGTCAGTTATCCCGTGCGCAGTCACCCTCCAGCTTTCAAAACGAACGAACACGATCATTACTGTGCCGAAGCTGAACGTTCACATCTGCTCATCACAACTAATCTTGGAATCATCTGACAACAACCAATAACATGTTCTTCTTCGTCTTGGACGGCAAATCTTTACGAGATAATAAAGCAGAAATATGGCCAAGCACAGATTTATTATACAATGACACAACAGGTACGAAGTCTTCAGTAGCATTTGTTGAAATCGAACACGTGTTTCTTAGAGTTAGGTTTCAATGCAGACGTAAAATTTCGATACCTAGAGGATAATTGTTAGTTGCTAAGCAGGGCGACGAGCGCGCGCGATAGCTTGGTGGGTAGCGTATTTGCCTACTAGTCGTAGGGACACGCTATGGTCTAGGTTCAAACCAGGGCATATCTAAAAGGTAGACGTATAAAACACGATGCAGCCATTTTATCAAATTCAGGTCGGGACAGCTAAGAAAGTTAATAGGAGTCGGCCTAGTAATCGTCCTTCGATATATATTCACCCTCCAAAATTTTTCAAATGAAGTGCCTAGTTGCCACTTCAGTTGAAGCAGTGCAACAACACCGAAAATTCAAATACGTATAGGTGTAGGTGTCATGCAGATTATATTCATTTTTTGAATCTTCCGGTCAGTCTTAGATTAACAGCATGATCATTCGCGACATCATAGTCGGACGAGTTTGTAATGTGTTTTACATGGCTGAAGTTACGATACATAGGCTTCCTATTGCAATAGGTGGCAAGATAACAACCGACCATAATGTGATACGTCCATTTTATGGTACGTTTGACTTGCTAATCTTCAAAGTGGCTTAGCTCCTAGGGTTTTTTTTCTATCTATCTCCTAGCTGAGTAACGGACAACAATTTAACTACGCGAATATCATGTCCTATTTTTAACCATACAGATATGTAGCAATAGTAACAATTTGCTTAAATAGTCAATGGTCAGCTTGCTATCACGCAACAAGCTTTCATTCGACTATTGTCATGTCTGTCCTTTTGGTTTAACATGTCGATGAACAAGCAAAGTCGACCAAAGAAAACGAAAAATAATTGCAGATCTGAAAAAACCAGACAGACCGAAGGTGCCTAGCATTTTCCATTCCGAGGTTAATGACTGAAGTTGAGTTTCTGCTTGTGGAGTTCGAAACAAGGAGTTCAAGAAACAGAGTGTGCATTGCAGGGTAAACCACGAAGTTATGGAAAACGGCCGAACACTCGGAAAAACCCTGACGACATTAGATGCACGTCGATGGCCGTTTGAGCCTGGCTGAAGAGAGGTGATTATTAGGCTATATTTAAATTGTAATGACCTCTTATTGTACGAGTCCTGATCGAAGTTAAATTTTGGCACGGAAAATGAGTTTTTGAACCTGGGCTTTTCAGGAAAGGGTTATTCAGTGTTGAGAAAAATGCGAGGCGCCATTTGCGTTCATCGCTTCATGGGCTTTCGTGTAGGAGGAAAGTCGATGAACTGTTATTAAAATGGCATGAACAGCAAATGAATTATGTGGGTAAAAGTTACGATTAACAATAAGAGGCTCCGTCGTAACGAAAAAGATAAAATTAAAGTTTTATTTGCCGAGTATGGTACTCAACAATCAGATGAAACTTCTGTTGCGAGTCATGTCAACACCTCACTAGCTGTCGAAGCCTGAGCCGGATCAAGTTCTTGCCCTACGCATTATTACATTGCGCTTAACCTGCGCAGAAAGAAATTGTATGCAAAGCCACTTCCTAATGAAAAGTTGCGCCAAACTAGGAAGTTTGTACGTTTTAGTTGTACAAGTTTCGACAATGTAGTGAGCAAACATAGTTGGCCAAAATCATAGTTCGCTTTGATAATCTGTGCTCGTTTCAAGTGGCAAGTTAGAGCCGGTCATCTCTTCGATGTCTTTTGATTCCAAAACATATTTCTCCGAATTCACTATAATTGGAAGTTTCTTTTATGTCATCGCTAATAGAGTGATCATGATTAATTGAAGTTCAACAATACCCTAGTGAAATGCGCGTCGTCTTTCAACTTAGTATTAGAAAAAATTACTCCGCCCACACTGCCTCGTTATTTTCTTCCACTGCTTTGGAGCCCGAAACTGTGCAGGAAATGACGGATGTCGCAACAGATGAGTCGTTCGCCTGAAGCACATAATGCGGTTGACCGCCATTCAGTGCGGTCGAAATCTTAGTTGAAGGTCACAACTATCTTTGTCAATCCGACACAATTCAGAATTCGATAAATACGTTCATTGACTATAATATACTACGTATTATTATTGATTTGACGATAGGATTACCGTATTCACTGTGATGAACATATTCACCATGATACAAAGGCGTTTTACTTATATTGTACCAATTTTGGTCTCGTAGGTGTGAAATAGAAACTAGCGTAGTCTTAATTGATGATTATGTTCGAAGAAGTTCGATGCAAGGTCCAAAGTTTGCACTACGTTTTTTTCAGCTTGACATTACTCATATGTATATACTTTCTGCCGTTGATTTTCGTCATATAGAAGCAACTATAATTAGCATTTTTTTTATATAATAATAATAATAATAAGCATTTAATAGGACTAAGTTAAAATACCGGAGTAGGTATTTGCCAATTTTTGTTCACTGCTGTATAGACTTTCAGACAAATGTCGTGGTATTGGTACTATGCTGCTAAACAAACGCCTATACCAGGTTGAAACAGCTGAACTGCGACAGCGATTTAATTATTATTTGGCTCGTGTAGCAGAAGCCGAAATGATACAGAGCTACCCGTTTTAGCCATATAATAATAAAGTAAAACAATCTTCTGCAAAGGGCTGCCTGAAACCTTCGCAGTCTAACTTAGCTACAAGTTATGACACACACTGTCGCCGCGTTACGCTTTTTACTTAGAGACCGTTCCCTTTTTTTACCGTTTTTATGTTCTATTACCCCCTACGGTTTCTACTACGATTTCTTTCTTCTACAAGTTGTATAGGTTTCGGTTTTGACTTTACCTAAGTAAGCGCATTTGCCTTATTTGATAACAATCCCTCTATGGCGACGATGTCTTCTGCGATATTGTCATAACGCTTAGTCGCTGCAGCACACAGCTCTGCAGTGTACATGTGCATGTGTATGCGCATGTACCTTTATAAGATTCGACAGAGAATTCCACAGACAGAGAGTGCAGTAATGACATCGTTACCTACCGCCGGTTTTGGCGAAAAAAATCAATCCATAGCCGATGGGTGAAGGAATCAGACTTTTCTGGATCATTTCGAATCCTTCAATATGTCCTCTTCCTCTCTGTGCTCGTTCTTTGGACGATCAGTTTTGTATCCTCTCACCAGCTTTATCATAATTTCAGTAGTGGGCAAAGAGTAAGAACAAGGATAACTTGCTGCATCTACTTAGATTTTTTGGTAAGTATACACAAGCCTTTAGCCACAAGTATACAAGCCTTGTTAAGGCCTCGTTATCCTCCACATATTCGGCAAAGAAACCTAGGAGAAAGAAGTTTATATCATATTGATCGATCAAACTGGGTTTATTTGGACCGTTTAGGCACTCTATATACATATTTCATTGATTAGGAACTTTGAAAAATCTGTTGGTGTGGATTACGGTCGATAGTACCTTTTTGTATCAGTTGGCGTGGCGATGTTTATACAGTTGTCTTAATTTGCTAAGAACATGTAAGTTCGAGCGTAAATATTTTATTGTATGTATTTAACACTTTTGTTATTGTTATTATATTTTTAAATAATAATGACGAATATTCCATGCATGGGGAATCATAAAATATCCCGACGACTGGATGCAGCATTTACCAAATTAACTAAAATCGATTGTCTAAACAGTATCGTCACAGTTTCTTCTCGCATCACAAGCATCAACGGTAGCAGCAGCATCAGCCGTGGTAGCACAATCAAGTCGTATACTGTCATTAAGGAAAGATTTTGCTCTATCTCAAAAATAATTCTAATTTTACTATCATCTATCTTCTTCTCTGGCGGCATTTGGACGCGCACATGGAGTCGCCTGTTCTGTAGCACGTGCATTGTATTGGTGGGTAACTATCGCGTTTGGGTTAGGCCGTCACTTCTGTCGCAGTCATGCAACGAACAACTCGCAATTCGAGGTTTAACATTCGAACGATTTTCCGTCAACCATGTGAGTTGTGCTTTCTGCGTTCTCGTGGCTGTGTAAAATGCATATACGCATGCTTGTTTAACAGGGTGCTCTGAAAAAGGGTTCAAGAGTGAGCCCGGTAAAACCCATAACACTTGTTACTTAAAAGACTGCACAGATGTGATTTACCAAACACATCTATCTGCCTTCACTAATTCAAATGCCTGATAGTAGAAAAAAGATACCTTTTTACGGATTCAATAAAAGTGGGATTTAAAGGTTCAGCTTTGTAGAATGGGCTATTTGTAATTACCTCAGGCTTAGTTAGTAGGTGTCGCTGTAATCGTGACTGTACAGTCTGTCGGTCTTGGTGAGGCCGGTATTATCAAGGCTGCATTAGATCTGGTCGCGTAATTCAACTGAGCGGTGTCGAGCATGCTAACTGAGGTTTCTGTTATCATCGCTGTTCCGACTGCACTCTTAGGGCTTGTGCTCGCGTCCCAGCAGCCTGTGGCAGACCCAGGCAGCTGTTCCTTTTGTAAACCTGTGAACACACTAATCAGTCCGTATGTGTATGCAGTATCCTAAGGGTTGCTCTTCTATACAGAAGTAGATGGAAGTTCGCTTGGGGGCTGAGTCACAGTACATGAGTAATTTAAACAAAGGTCTCATTTCCAACGGGGATGCAGCAGGCAACGGCGACTTCTTCGTCCTGTTGCAGACCGCTCGACCGCATGCAGGCTGTTGGTGCCGCGTGGCCATTGAGCGTCTGGGTTAGTTTCCGCGATCAGGTCGTGCTCAGTTTTGCCATTCACCGGCTATTGCTACCGTGGACGACGACGATGATGGTGGTGGCGGCGATGATTATGATGCTGCTGCTGCTGTTGGTGCGGTCGTTTTCTATCCCATCGGCATTATCCGGTTGGTTTGTTTGAGACCGCGTTCTGAACAGTGGCAGCTTTTTTGCTTCCTGCTTGATACGGCGCCAGTGCACGGTCAGTGTTCGGTGTTCACCGCTTTTGGCGGTTTCAAGCGACCACCGCTGTTGTAGCAACCAGTCGCGGTAGCAGCAGGCGATACTCGGCGTGTCTGCGGCACGCAATGCCTATTCACAGGCCAATACAGATATCGGCAGCGCAGGGCCAGCCACATCGTTTCACTGCAGAACTATATGCTTCTGTTGATGATGGTGCGCCTGCCAGGGACAGGGCTTCCCGCTATCTAACAGACAAGCAGGCAAACGGGCAGGCACTCAGGCTCTGCTGGCCCTTGTGACGATGTGACCGGTGGCCGAGAGGTTCGGTTCTTGGTGTTCAGCCGTAGTCGTCGCCATCGGCGACGACTATGCAGCTCTCGAGGCGACAGGGTTGTGGCTGTCCGTCGTGTCCCAGAGCGGGCGCATTGCCTGGCCGTGTCCCCTGTATCGGGCTGTATACCCGCCACTGGTGTTGCTTGTCCACCGGCCACTCCGAGTGCCTTGCGTACCGCAGGCTTTCAAGGGGTGCCGTGCCGCGCCGCACTGCACCGCCCAGCGGAAGCCCGCACCTCGCCCACGTAAACTAGTGCAGCAGCAACAACAGCAACAGCTGGTGATTGCGTCTGCACGTGTGGGTGGAATTTGGCCATCGAGGTGCGAAGTCAATCTGTTTTTCGTTAGACGTCGTGGCCTACACAAGTTGCACGTGCGAGCGTCGGTAGGGTGCCGGCGTTGGCGGCGATGATGATGATGGTGATGGTGGCGTCGTCTGGATGCTGCAGTCGCGTGCGCACTGAAGGCTGAACACCCTGCACCGCTCCGAGGTCCGCGGCGCGGGCACTCCGAGCCAAAGGAGGAGCAGCCCCCCCAACGACGACGGCGGTAACAGTAGCAACAGCAACATCACAACCAGCAACGCTAGCAACAATCAACGACAGAAAAATCGCAACGGGACGACGATCGAAGATCATAGTAACAACCACTCCTCAGGCAGCGACGAGTGCTCGACGCATACGAAATTCCAATCGCCAATCGTGCAATCTCCTATTCGACCTATCACAACTGTGCGTACGAGTGTATCGGAGTCACCCAATATTGTCAAGGAAGATTTAACGAATAGTGGTGAAGTGTACGGTAGTGCAGTCACCGTAATTTCGGTTTATTCCAACGAAGCGACGACCTCGTCCCACGGACAGTCCGGCGATCCTAATCGTTGCACGTCCGGCATTCAGTACTACGTTCAAGACGACACCTCAGTCGAAAGTGACTGGGATTTCGACGACAGAGCGGAACAATCATTCGAGGTAGGAAGACCTCTCCCAACTCAAAACTTAGCAACAAACACAGGCTAACGAATTGGGCGGAGGAAGGGGGTACTATAGGGGAGCAACATTAATTCAGTTTCTGCGTGCTGCATTTATAACTAAAAGGAAGCTAAAGAATAACAATCTGAACTCCAAAAAGGTGAGCATATTGTTTCATTTAAGGTTACGTATACTTTTCAAAAAGTACGGTGCGCAATCGTTGTGGTTTTGCGTCGGAGGCTAAACGATCCGAACCCGCTGTCTGGCATTTACATTCTAATTTCACGACATAAACGCCTGGTGTGACTATTTTAAGATGTCTGTACCCAGCAAAGACAAAAAGATCTAGTTTGTACTATGTCCTTGGTGGTACCAACATCGATTATTGCCGAATTATGCCGTCCCGGGCCTTTATTTTTGGAAACGGTGCTTAAACAGGCCAACACTGTAAATTTTCAAGCTTTCATCAATAATGCATCTACCTAAATATCCGGCCGAACCGGGTTAACATGTTCATGATAACGTATTACAATTTTGCTTTATATATAGAGAGATATGCCTTGTTACGTCACCATCTATTTATGTTCATTAAATAGTTAAAATGCATTAGAACATACGATCCTTTCTCAAGATTCTTAGCAAGCTCAACTAATTACAAATGTAAAATATATACCAATGTAGCTATAGAGGCAAATAAATCGCTCTTAAATGATTATGAGGCCAGGTGTCTGTAGTTCGATGCCGTGACTAACAGAGTATAATCACCATGACCGTGTCACGTCCTTCGCTAACGTGCCTCAGCAATTTTCTTACGAATATGCGAAACAGAAAAGAATCGATCACAGCGCACGTTATAGAAAAAGGAGACTAATTCCCTGCCGCGTTTATCGTGTGACATTGAAGTCGCTGTTTCGTGGCTTTCGATATACGTGGCTACCAATATATATATATATATATATATATGACAATAGAAGTATCGTCAGAATCGTAGTAACACGATTGACGGTGGAAGATTAAATGTGGCCAAGCGGTCGACGGCTAGATAGGTTGTGGGACCGGACAAATGACACGGGCGTTTCTAGCAGCACAGCTGCGGCTGGTCAATAAGAACTGACAAGACCTTGATCACTTTTTTGCCTTAGCCTTTGGCCGAGTTTTCAGCCGTCCTGAGATTTAACAGTGCTCTGTGACAAGAAATCAGGAATGGGTCACCGTGATTACGATTTCAAAGCGGATGTAAATCTAATGTAACGCCTTTCATTTTTATAGTCACAGATGTAATCCGACCGATTAATCAGCGTGCAATACGCCCCATAAATTGGAAAAGTTCGTTACCAACGAATAGGTAGCCTTGTTGATTGGCCCTGATTTGGTCACTCAACCATTTAATGGTTCTAATATTAGACTCGAACATTCTTATGGCGCTATTATTCGTTGTGCCTTTACATAGTTATGTTCTTGGATCAGATGAACCAACCTACCCATTGGGAACCTGTGAGGTAAATAGACACTTGGAAATAAGCTTAATTACTCGCAGATCTGTATCAAACTGTGCTCAATACAGTACGGCTCATACTTAAAAAGTCTGTCGTGCCTGTGGGCGGTAGTCATCGGACAAAGCTTGGCTGCTAATCCATTTGATTATTGGCAGTTAATGATGTCAACGGTAGGTCAGTCTTTTCATAGATTTGGTTGGGATCGTATCGAGAACCGTAGTAATTCGAGGGCATTTCTATTCAAGTTGAGCTGCACGGACCGCAGCTAGACTGTCGATGGTAAACGAACAGTTACTTCATTCTGAGTTTTCCCGTAAGGCGAATCTACTTGTTTTTCCTCTGCGAGAAGACCCACGTCCTGTATTGAAGCCTTGATGCCCAAAAATAGATGCAATTACGTTGAATAAACGTACGAGATAGCTTGGTGATCACATGCGATAAACCATCTAAATGCCTGTTTTCATTTAGAGGCGGCTATATTAACACGGAACTTGTTTTGTATCCCTACTATAACTATTATTATTTTTACCAGGGACGAACAATTGTTGCCTCTCGGCATGTAGGGTAACGAATAGCACACGTGGCCTTCATTTATCTTTACCTGTAAATACGTAGAGCTAGCACTTTTTTTTTTGGTACATATAAGGCTGTGTATGGTGCTGTACATTCAGCTCATTTTGTGAATTTTCAGTTTACAAGTTGATAACTGGGAACCCCTTTGGGCGTATTATCCATACGACGTACGCACAGACGCTCTATTTTCCCTAATCTAAAGTGAATGTTTTTTGAATGTGAAACGAGGGTAGACTCGATCGGTCTGATTTTGATCTTTATTTCTGAACGGGTTGCGCCCTAATGTGCTATAGCACCGTCTTCGTCGCAGTTTTATTACTGTATTTATTATATCACCATTATTATTATTATTATCTCCTTATGCAATGGCTCTTCTTTCCTCAGCAAACCGAACGCGTTCCTTCAGTAGCCCCGTTATTTTGCTTTAATTGTTTAGAGTTTAATATTTTGCTCTCATGTTCAAGCCATCTCATGTCACCGTGTCGACTATTTCGCGCTTCCAGCACAATTTCTGCGGTTGACCCGTGATTTTTTTCAAAGTGAATCAAAGCAATCATAACCTCCAGACTATATCATGTTAATGTAACACAATAATGTTAGACCGCGTGACAAACTAGGGAAAGTCGTAGTGGGTTTTTTTCTGTGTGTCTAGAATGTTTTTTCTGAGATAATCAATTATTTTCTAGAGAAAATACCAGGCTCGATAACGCAGCAGAAAGCTTGAAGAACAGAGCAGTTTACCTCCGAATGATACACAAATACCTAATGTTGTTGATATCTTTGCTCGAAAAAACAACGTTTACACGCGGATCTATGAGAAAGTTGAAGTTTATTATTTACAAATGTGTTGTTTTCATGTTAGTGTTATCTCATCAAAGCAGGCCTATTATGGACAAAAGTCCTTTAAGACTGTATCCTTACGATCGCTTTTAAACGGTTATTAGATTTATTCGAGTCTTTATTTCTTTAATAGGTTGTATATTGTGTTTGTTTTTGTCGATACTCCGAGTTGTTGATTGGCTCGTTGGAAACAGCGATTTTCTGGAGTCACGGAAATCTCTGTTGTAGGTGTTGTTGTTCTATAAGATGCGTATTCCAATATATGGGCTATATGGACAAAAACGGAACAAATATTTGTTGGTTTTATCTTTATTATATGAAAAAGCGTTATTTTGTATTTCTGCCTATTGCCGTGTACATTTAATCGGTTTATTCTACCCCTTGCGAGATCATAATTTGTTTTTTGTAACTGCTACAATTGTTACTGTTTTGGACGAAACAATTTAAAATCCTGTACAACATAAATTTCTTAAAAGCTTAATTGTGTAATTTATGGCAATTTGGAAAACGAGGGGCAAAGCAAAACATGATCATGTTACGTATCTATCCTCTTTGCTATATTCTGTCGATATGATGTTTATATAATACGCAGTTTGTAAATGAACAAACATTTGCGACAAATAGCTCTACCTTGTAATTAAGAGTGGTCCAATATTACAAGCTGTGTCGTTCTGCCCCATAAAGGCTGCCCAACAATATAAGCACAATTCCTTTGTACTCTTTGAATGACTTTTCGTTTACTTCAAAATGGTTCATACATCATACTTGCAGAACGATATCGAAACGCTTTCTTGACACCTTAGCCGACCGTTTCATCGGTAAACAGGATTTATAACGTAGTGCTCTACAAGAGGTGGTTCCATCATCACTCTCTACACAAATAAAAAAAACCTAAAGCTCTAAAACGTTTTGCAGCGCTCTAATAAAACTCTGTTATAATCGATTTGAGAGAGAATTCTTCTAATGTTGATGCCGTTCTATAGCGTCTTAGTGTAACAACAGTAATGCAAAAAATCTTTTGTTAGTCAGTCAAATACACCAAGCTACAAATTATATGACGGTAAGATCAGATTCTTTTAAAAACAAGAAAGTAATATACTTGTTTTGCTATATTTATGCAGCTGATGTTAACCTTCAGCTAACCGAGTCTCACATAGAACCTATTGTAATAAAGCATCTGAGAAATACCTGAGTCGAGCGAGGTTTGAAGCTGTTAAAAAAAATTTTGAAAATAGAGGCAATCACTTGAGCGAAGGTACGTTTCTCTGACTGGTGTCGCGTTACCCAGGTTTGCTTATAATTTCTGTGTCTATGCATGGCGCTAACGACCAATTGTAAGCTCCGGTCAAATAAAGTATTTACGAGGCGTTAGGGGCAACAAGCAAGTGTGCTTAATTGAAAGAAATAGTATGCCCATATATATCTATAGGGTGCCTTAGCAACATCGGAAAATTGAATTTGGCGCCATTTCTGCTGTTGTGCTCCAACAAGTAAGCCACTACGACAGTTCACTGGTGATTGGTCTGCCAGTATAAAACCAGATCGCTCTTTAGCACTGTAACACGTTTTTATTCTCGCACTTCTGCAAATTTTGTCTAATTTTTCATAGACGAAATGCCCCAAATGCATTAACTGTAGTTCTCTTTTTCCGTGGCGAATGGTATTGGTCAGCCCGAAGCCGTTCATCATTGATTTCTTGCAACGTCTTTAAAGAGAAATTACCTAGTGATATCTCCAGCCTAAAATCCGCGATGAATCATCGACACGTGTCCGTCCAGACCGTTCCATTGAAGACATCAAGACTGTTCGCCAGACTGTCGCCGTAATCATTCGTTCGGTATCATGCTCAAACATACATTTACAGAAAAGTTCAAAAAACGAATCTTCACGGAATGTATTTACGTTTGTAAGGCTATGATCACGGAAAATAATCCATAACAAGCACATGACGCACAACAAAGCGGCATGGTAATTGGGTAATAGAAATGGAAATCAGTGAATCTCCAGCAAAGTCTTTTTCCCGGATCCTTACTGATAACTTCGTAAACGATCAACATTGTCGTATTTGGACTAATAAAAATCTGTATGCACTTTATGAGAGAAGGATTCATCTTGCCACTATTTGGTGCAGATTTTTGGCCTAAGGCGTTATTGGATTATTTTTCTTTAAAGACACTGCGGAAGATGCAACAACGGCCACCAGTGAGCACTATCGGCACCTGATAGCCTAGCTTTTATTGTATAGACATCTAGAACGAATGGTCACCCAGATCATATGAGTCAATGACATTATTGCACGAGACGTTCGCCTGTCATGTAATCTCCCGTTCGGGCTCCAAAAATTTTCTCCCAGGTTCTGTTATTTAACATATTTGGACTCTTTTCTATAGGCTTTTTGAAATAGAAATTCGTGTCAACAGACCCACGAACACCCAAAGCTTGAAGGAGGAAGTATAGAAGCACTGGTCTCTACCCACAACGATGCCAAACGACAACTGAAGATGTTATCAGAACAACGTCATGTATCACCAAGGATGTTTTCCACCGCCGTTCTACAGACAAATAATTATCACATATCTAATTTACAACGAATCAAAATTCTGTTCCTAAAATAAAAATGACTAGATTTTATTTCACACTTAAATTTTCTACTATCATTGAGACACTCTAATTAATAATTCTAACGACAGACGACGATCCGAATGGAAGTGGGACTGCGCCAAATGAATTTACCCTTTTTCTAGACACTTTTCCTATGAAAAATAACCAATACTGTCACGACTCCAAAGTAAAACTCTATAATATCAAATAGTATCTGAAGAAGCATAATATAGATGCTTTAATTTATACTCAAGGAAAGATATCCACTCTTGGGTGTTCCTTCAAACTAGCTAATAGGTAGAATGAGACAAGCTGCAATATTTATTTACGTTACTATTACCATCGTAAAGAACTCGACTTAGATTCATCCGGATTCATTCTTAATTAATTAAAATAAAGTGCGGATACGTTTCATATCCAAGGTGTTCCATGGGGCTTTTCGTGGACACGTTATAACTCCCTACTTTCTTCGGATACTCTCGTGCCAACGACTTGTTTCAGTTGCGCGGACTAGACTGACGACAACAAAACTGATAATATCGTATAATGTTATGTTACTCAAGCAGATGTGTCACCACCATTGGTAAATGCGTGTCGACTTTGGATGAGCATCGTGAAAGGTCGGCATAACATCTGACGATTATGTCAAATCGGGGGATACCTATCGTGCCAATCACTACCTGACAATCGCTGACGAATAAGTGATAGGACCGGCACTCGTGAGGCTTTTTGCGAAAGAGCACGAAGTCTAAGAACTAAAAGAACGCTAACGTGAAAGCTTTAACTCATACTGATGATCGGATATGCGAAGCGAAGTTGCTTAACAATATAGGGCTGCTATATGGCTGTAGCATAGATGTCAAAGTCGGCTTACGTCTGATCATTGTGCCGGTCCAAGTCATGCATCATATACATAACGCTGTCACAATAACAGCCGCCTATTGAAACTGCGCATAGGTCGTTTAAAAGGGCTGGGTTCCTGCTGAGCGTGTGCCTGTTCGCGTCATTCTACAGGAATGGTGAGCAGGAACGCTTGACTTTAAGTCTGTTTTAATAAAATCAATAATTCGGAAATAAAGATTTGACGATTTAATGGGAAAACAGGTTTACTTTACTAGAAAGAAATTTTCACCTACGTGATGTCAAGTCGAGTTGAGTGTTAGCTGTTCTTTGTTAGACAACAAAGGTGCGCGATTAATTTGAAGCTTCAAAGTTGTCATGCTCGTATAAAAGGGTTGGCTGTTGACACCGCCTAAAAAAAACATTTATACAAACGTTGGGCGCCGCTTGTAATTTAATTGTATATGCGGGGTAACACGAATATATTTAAAAAAGGCATGAAAGGTTTTAAATTTGATGCTAATCGAATATTCTTTGTTAAGTAACCTTGCGTTTGCCGCTCGATAAGTCTTGACTTTATAGGTTCTGGCTCAGTGACTCTAGGGCCTTTCTTCTCGACTCTGACATCGATTTTGCGAGTGCTTTCGAAGCAGTACCGAAGTATTACTCATCGTTCATCTGTCTAGAAGGTTCAGGCCTAAACCTGTAGACTGGACGTTGAACATTTTTATTAGGGGCTCTTTTGTATTACAAGTAGGGCTAATTTCGCTGCTTGTGAAGCGAAAGCTGACAATCAATTGTCCTTAAAAAACGGAACTTGGCTATTTCTTTTTTATGCTTTTTTTTGAGTCACGCGCTAAATGTGTCAGTCGTGAACTACGCTGATAATGGAAGAGATCTCGACGTTTTTAGGTAAACGCTTAAGGATTTCTTTGCGTCACATATTCGTGTGCGCTCAGCCTGCCCTCGAACGGGTATGTTTTCCCTTATTTTGGATCGCGTAAGTACATCGTAGTAAATGAAGTGGCTCTCATTTTCACACAGCCTAAACTTTAACGAGCGTTACCTAAATACGTTGTCATCGGATGCTTAGCTACACAGTGTAGCTGAATTTTATAATTTTTCTCGCTTAATACCTCCTGCGCCTTTGGTACCCATTTCATATACCCTTAAATTGTGTGCAACTCTCTAAGAACCACAGATGTGACTTGAAAAAAACATCAGCGAAATTTTTCCAACATGCAGAGGTGCATTGTATTTAAGTCTCTTAACAACCACTGCTCGTTGAAGCTCAATGAAAGCTAACCCGAAGTATAGCAGGAAGGTTATAAAATGTTACTAAATTTCATACGTTTTCAGGCTAAAGGCGACTGGTTTTCTCCGAGCAGAATTTTCTACTCAGGCCAATAGCTATTGCAGAAGCTTACAGAGGCATCCCTTGCATGTCTGTACAGTGGCTAAGATTCAAGACAAAGAATGATGTGAAGTCTACTACAGTAGTGCGATCGTGCAAATATGTCAGCAGACATATAAGACATGTCACTCACTGTTATGTAGTGACGTTTACATTGAGTTCTCATGTGAAAACGAAACGAGTATCATATTTTCACGCAACAAGTCTTCATGTAAGACCTAACTATCAACCCACGTACTTTGAGGTTTTAAAAGGTTCCAGTCTTGAGTAACCTGTTCTACTAAAGGGTCTTCAATAGCGACGCAGTCTGATTTTTTTTCTGAAATTGGGAAATGTGATAACTGAGTTTTCCCGATCGATTTGAAACCTTACTGTTTGTATTTGCTGACAACAAAAAAGCTCGGAGAAAACGACTCGGATACATTTGTGATCTTATCCTTTTGGAAGTTGGAGAAAAGTATTTATATGAAACCGTAGAGAATCTTCTTCAAGTTGTTATTTTCTTGTAAATATTGTTAGAGATTTTGGGGTGGATAGAAGACTTTACAAACATAGCCTCATCAATTAACGTTTTTCATTCCGCATGGCTACTGCTACTACGCAGTCGTCCGCTTGCGCTATCGGCTTAAGGGTCGTGATTTCAGTTACACGTTCGCCCATCGCAGTTCGCAGTCGCAAAGTGAGTGGAGAACATCCGTCAAGTACGATTAAAGTTTTTTTTTTTTTATTTATAGCATCAAGTGGCTAATTTAGAATGTTTTCGAATAATTTAGAAATGTTCGCTTTGCTTTTCCCTGTATCATGGACTTAATATTTTGGGAATGGCAGATTGGCAGACTGGGTACAGTTCAAACAGTTCATAGTATCTGAGCTCTTTTTATAAGCTGCAAGGTCAGTTGATTTGAAATCGTGCGAAGTCTCGTAACGAACAAGTTTAATACGATCCAGTATGCAGTACGTATTTTTACATTTTATACATGAAGAAGATAATCTAAAAGAACGGTGCCAACGACAAAAGATACACGCTCATAGAAGATATTATTCGTTATAATGTGTAACATTGCTTACAGTTCTACTTCGAGACAAACAATAGACTAAAATACAAAATTTCCT
This sequence comes from Varroa destructor, assembly GCF_002443255.2. Lineage (NCBI taxonomy): Eukaryota > Metazoa > Arthropoda > Arachnida > Mesostigmata > Varroidae > Varroa > Varroa destructor. The sequence continues at coordinate 866,480 of NW_019211456.1, read as the reverse complement.
GTTACGCGACTAATGTAGGCTAAGGCATTATTTTGCCCCGTGTGATGCGACGCAAATTACAGAAGGTTTTCCTGCGAAGTAGCTAGGTTTTGATTTTACGATGCTGATCTATACAGTAAAAAATTAGCTGAAGTACTTTGCCGTTATACCCAACCACAGGACTCCTCCCGCACCCTTGGTCTATTGGACAATAACTAAATAATAAATTAACAGGACCGGCAGAGGCATAACACAGTTGAAGTTACCACAAATGAGATCAACTTTAAAACGGCCTTTTGATAGAATGCACACGTATGCCTACGCAAGACAAGCACGTTGTACGTTAAAGCTACTCTTCTTATTAAACTGGACGTTTATTTTGGACGCTTCAGTTGGACGCTTCTTAACATTAGATAAATGTGAACCCAGCTGTTATGTGTCGTTTATTTTGCAAGTAAAGATCCGTCGGTCAGATATTCTAACTATAGTCGTTTCTTCTATTTCAGGTCGATGCGCTCTGTCGCAACAGCTTGGGCAGTATGACTGTCTCATATCAGTATGATGTGGCCTCAACCTCGTCAGGTGGCTTCATCCGTTTACTATTTCGATGGAAAGGATCCGTTTGGAAGCTTGTTTACTACGAACTGTCGTTGTTGGCCCTCGGCTACGGGACGTTATCGCTTCTCTACCGTTATGCGTTCAATGAGGGACAACGCGAGTAAGTTGTTCTATGTGCTTCTCTACCATCTATGATCCATTCTAAACTTTACGTAGGATAATCGATTGCCAAGGCAACTTGCTAGCTCTTACTAGAAAACTCACAGTCGGTATACTGAATATAATAATATACTGTATAGAATATTTTTTTTCTGCATACTGAACGTTAAATTTCACTGTTACATTGAGCTATAGAATGGTCTGCGCCAATTTTAGCAGCTACTAAAATGGTTATGATCATCATGATGACATCCATCCCTCTGTACATCGTACTGCCATACTGTGTAGGTATTATGTGTTAGATGTTAACATGTAAATAGCACATGGCAGCGGTACTTTGAAAAAGCTTCGACAGCCATTTGACAACTCCACGTCTGTTTCTTACCTATTTTTTATGATTTTAGGCTGTTCGAGAAGATCGTCTACTACTGCTCAAAATTCATGGACAAAATACCGCTCTCTTTTCTGCTTGGATTTTATGTCTCTTTTACGGCAACTCGATGGTGGAATCAGTATATGGCTATACCATGGCCCGACAAGTTAGTTGGAGTTCCTCTTTCGTGCCTATTATTATTATGATGTGCATAGAGTTATACTAACGAGCTGGCAACTCTTTTGTGCCGTATGGTATAAGGTTAGTCGACATGCAAATGGCTAGATATTTTACGGCGTTTGTGTTTCTAACTTAATTAAAAGTGTGTACATTAGTAGTAAATAAACTTAGTCAGTAATGAGCTGCAATTTTCTCTAATCGATGTATGCAATAACTGAAGCTCCACCACTGATGGTCAGCTGTCGTTGTGGGCGTCCGTGTATCATTCTGGCGCTTTTTCTTTGAGAATTTCTGACATCTTTACGCCTGATAGGAAGTGAATTAGATTGTTCTAAGTGCTTGTCGAACTATTGTGTTTCTCCAAATTTTTCACAAATATCCGCCACAAGTCGAGTTTCTCATTTTTCTACGTAATTAGATGGAGCTAGTCCGTCCTAACAGTATCTAAAAACTATTTCAACATATTCAATTCACAATCAATTCAAAGGTCTATTTTTCAACTTAGCTTAACGATAACTATGCGCTAAATTAGCTAGTTAGAATATATTCCTGCTTTTATGTATCTAATTAATTAATTTATTTATTACAGAGTTATGAACGTCGTCTCAATGTACGTCCCTGGTACTGACGAAAAAAGCCGAATGCTCCGGAGAACGCTAATGAGGTATCTCAACCTCACGTTGATCCTTGTGTTAAGGTCGATCAGCAAGGCCGTCAAAAGACGCTTCCCCACGAAAGAACACCTTATCGAAGCCGGTACGCCTTCTATTGATACAGATTGACGCTTCGAATAACAGACTACAAAGCTCACTGTTGCTTTCAATGGCTGAAAACTAATAACAAGCTACGGTGTCGTTCAATGTCCAATAAGTTGGTACTTGAATTCTATGTACATAGGTACAGTTTAGGAATTGTGATATTGCCAACGCTGGATGGTTTGATCAAGCATTCCAAGTTACTCGAATCTGCTAAGTACTTCCGAGCTGTTTGCTTCTAGAGTCTCGTATAACAAGCAAGTTACTCCGATAAGGGGATATAAGGAATTTAGTGACAAACGGCCACTTCGATGTTTATAGGTCTTTCACCGTGGCCGTGTTATGTCGCGTTCCAGGATTCATGACGAAGCTGGAGTCTGACATCTGGATGTCTATTCCGTCGAATGAGTTCAACACATTCTGGGTGCCCTGTACCTGGTTTATCAATCTCCTCCGCGAAGCCAAAATGGATTGTCGAGTCACGGATGGCTACGGGGTCAAGCTCATCATGGAAGTAAGCTGATTTTATTGATGTTTATGATGATTTCGGACATTACTCCAGTATTCAAAATTGATCCAAAAAAAACTGACTATCTAAACAGCGCGTACGTTCTTTTTCATGTTCTCTAAATTATTTCTATGTATGAGACGAGGTATCCATATAATGAGAAGTGATTCGCAAACGAAAAGGCATTAAAAGTATATGCATCCACATACAAAACTGTACAGAAACGCAACGAAGTCGGGTTGTTTCTAAATTGGTCGATCACAAGTAGAAAAAGAAATAGGTTACATACGATAGAAAATTACTTTACAATATGTGGATAAGTCCAGACTGGTGCCAAAGAAGCTGATGCTATGCTTGGTGAGATTGGAGAGAAACCGTGCACACTGGGAGCTGCCGCCGCCTGACAAAACGGTCGACTCAAACTCCTACTGTCAACAACTAAAAAGATTACAACAAGCCCTTGAAGAAATCGATTGGAACAAGCAAACGGAAAGGACTTCGTATTCCACCATGATAATGCTAAACCATATACATTTTTAGCTACCGATAAAAGTCGAAAGAACTTAGATGGAACATTTCACTGTACTTGCTGTATAGCCCAGATTATCAGCTGTTTCGATCTCTACAGAACCCTTGTAATGGTGTCAATTTAATTTTAAGGGAGGAACGCGAATATCACTTACTGCTGTCACAACTCGAATCTAGGCCGCAGCTTTAGGGAAGCGGGCGAGGGCAGTTTAGAAATGTGGGCTTACCAGACCGAGACGACCGGCTCAAAGGAATAGTGTTTTAGAGACCTATCTCGCCGGAGAAGGAAAACGTAGGCCACCTTTCCAACTTAAGATGCAGAGGTACCAAGCCGATGGACTGCCTCGACTTCGAAGGCTTATTAGATCATATAGCCTTGAACCCATAGGTTAGTCAAACAGTGTTGCGTTTAGGGCTTCGTTCACCGTGAAGGCAAGCGTTGGAAACGTTGCTGAACCAGATGAGCCAGGCGTGTATAGCAAACGCGCAAATGGTCGCTCTATAACTGTGCCAATCTTCCAGTTTACCAGCATTTTTGTTTGTAGACAGGCTACAGCAGTTATTGTATGGTAAATGCTGGACTTGCCAAATACTAGCCGATATGTCGACCACAAAAGTAAGCTCACACTATCCATTAGGATGGCATCGTCGATATTATAGCAATCTTGATAAGCGGGCACGAGTATGATTGTCATGCGACAAGCTAATGAAAGGTGAACAAAGTCAACGCCATAGTTTCTTCTCACGATAGCAAACAAAAAAGCAAGTTCCGGGAAGCGTAGCAGCCCCACCAAATCCACACCTATTTTATCGATGCTGATTCATATCTTAGCCGAGAAACGCAGACTCGCGTGGGCCACCACACATTTCACGTCCTTGTCAAGCTGGACAAGTATAGTCCCCACACTGGCACTGCTTGCGTCGATTTGTACTTCAGTTTGGCATGTCTTTTCCTAGAGGACTTGCTCGAATGTCTAAGAGGCCTTTTGTCAGAAATTCCTTCTGGTGAGGAACAATCTAAACGAAAGACGGTCGTTTTCAACGAATCGTATAAAAGTGCGGCAAGCCTGGCGAAATCCCTTACAAGCTAGCGGTAATTAGAGCCCAGTCACAAAAAGTTCGTCACTGCCAAACAGTAGCGGGCGGGCCACTAGGGCAGCCAATGACCATCGTTTTCATTGTAGCATGAGAGATTTCCAAAAAAAACCCTATGACCGAAGTAAACGACCTCCTCCATAGCGAACACTAAGTCATTTTATAGTGCAGGCCAACGACAGTGAGGACAGAGAACTTCTCGGAAATTGTGTGGACGTTGGCCAAAGATAGTCCTAGAGGATCCAATGATGTTGTCGAAATGAAGCAATGCCATTTCGCATTACGCGGGACATTACGCACGGAAGGTGAGCGAAAGCACAGTACGTGAATGGTGCGAGCGTTTCCAGAAACGAGATTGGAATACTGAAGGCCGGCGGGGAAGTGAGCAGACACCGAGACCAGCAGGGCAAGGGTGCATTGCTGCAGTCCAAGAGGCTTTTCACTAAAGCGGAGCTCGAAAGCCTAAAAGCTCTGCCGACGAAAACCAGCTTTTAAAATATAACGTGCTCCAGAATGAAAAGAATGTGGGAACTGAGTAAGAAATGGGTACCCCGTCAATTGATTCCAGGCAAGTTGGAAATGCGTATTTGCAGACCTTGAATAAACAGAAAAACACAACTGGAACTCACGGTACCCATTGGAGAGGCGTAGTTCAGTTTTTGGTGCTAGCCGGAGAGGAACCAGGCGAGAGAACGACATTGCCCCAACGAGAAATCGAGTCAGTGGGGGCAGTGTCGACTAGGTTCGGACGTAAGGTGATGGTAGCACCCGCAGTGGATGTTAAAGCTCTCTGCCACTACGAGATACTCGTCGAAAATGAAATACACGGTCCATTATTTCGAGTCCCTCATGCACTATGGGGACAGCAATCAAAAATGCTCACTTTGATTACTCGATAACAACGGCCGACCTCATCGCTATGACTCAATTACTTCTTTGATCGAGCAAGGAAATAATTATCGCTGGCTTTAACCCACCCATTCTCCTAAACGAACTGTGTGATGATGAACCTTTCCATACTTTAAAAACGGCTACTGATGGATAAGCATACCCCGCTATCGACTGTCTTCGAAAAGTCAACTCAGTAATACGCTCTGAGGTAATGCCAAACGACTTAATGATTCGACGAAAAATACGAGAAAAAGCACGCTCGCATCTATTAACCTACAATGGCCTACTAAAAACTTGAATCAAGCAGAAACGTCTACGTATTGTGGCGCTGATCCAAAAAATAACTAGGACAGTGAAATGTGCCACAGTTTGCTAACTTAATGGTCAGTTACAATGCAGTTTAGGAAAGTTGGATAAACAGACTAGTTCTATGTAGGTCTGAAGGGGGACCTTGCAAGCAAATCGAATCTATGCTAGCATTTCCTCGTGTAATTTCGGAACAATGCAGATATTTGCAAGGTGTACAAAAAATTAATATAAAACGTGGGGTTTTTAATTAATAGAATATGATTTTTCAGCTTACGCGAAATTTCAACTCCCAGATCATTTAGCGAGATCACTACGATAATCGATCACATTACTAGAATGTATCCGTTTGTGCATCGAGCATAGAGCCGCATAGTTCTGAACAGGAATGATCATCATCCACACGACTCAGTGATCAATTCCCCATCACACGGACACTGTGTGTACGGTCCACTGAAACAATCGCTATCTCAGCACAAAGTTTATGAATTATGAAAAAATAAAAATGCCAAATAGACGAAAGTTGAGATAGAAAGCTCAGGGTGCACATGCCTTTCTGAAATTGAAAGTGTCATTATTTTAGCTAAAGAAGTTCAGTTTATCAGATCAAGAATTATCCAGTTGGAGGCTGTATGCAATTTGATTCAATATGAGATGAAAGGTCTAAATCTTCCTTTAAAAAGTTCAACTGATGATTCAGTTTCGTATGTCAAATACGAGCAGGTACAAGCGCTGGGATCGGATGCTGCAAATATATGAAAAATACGATTGGTAAGACATTTAAAGAAAAAGCCGACTTTAACAGACCACCATAGGCAGTATCTGACGCCATCTTTAGTGTGGACATCAACGAAATAGCTTCGCTGCCAAGTGCGATTTCTACTATACAATCATTTGGTTGGGTCTGCTTTGATAATCAGGCCTGACCTGAAAGGGAACGCTTCTGTGTGTTACATGCCTATTGGCCTTACCTTGTTATCTACGGTTTGCTGTTGTAGGAGTTTAACGAATTCCGGGCTAAATGCGGCTTACTTTGGAGTTATGACTGGATTAGTATTCCACTGGTCTACACACAGGTAAGTATTCTGTACCGTTGTATACAAACAGCAAATCGACTTAAATATATGTAAAAGTAATTTAGCAAATATCTCCCGCTGCTAAACGAAGTCGATGTTTTATCTGATGTTACCGAAACACTAGTTAGGATAATAAAGTACGAAATATAAACTGATATGGAACGGACATTAAACTGAAAAGCAGGGTTGCACCCTTAGGAACAGCTGTGCTTTCAGTGTGCTCATACATATATAGTCAATGTAAGGTCTGCCTCCCTCGGTGATATTTGTCAAGTCATTCTTATGCAAGTTTCGGTATTTGGCAGCAGAACAATGTCTCCACAGCGGATTATTCCGTCAAATATATCTTTCGTTTTATTAAGCTTTATATCTTGTTCAAAATTGTTAAAGCTCTGAGTGACTAAGGAACTATCGCAATAAAAATCGAGCTTTCTGGAATCGAACGTCTGGAAGACGCTCAAAATAGTCAGTACTGTTATTTAGTTTATCAGTGGGCACAAAGCGGTTTTTGGGGAGGGTAAAGGCTATTGACTTACGTTATTGTAGCTCAATTGTTTGCAATGGCATGTCGCAAATATTGCAACGTTTATAATTTTTAGTGAAATAGGCCATCAGATACTGAACATACTACTATTAAAAATTAAGGACGCTATTTTGAAGTGAGTAAATCCAGTTACTCTCCAGTAAAACTCCCGTTTCTAATAAAATTGAAGTTTATAGAAGCATTCGAACACTATTTTATCCAAAATTAACCTACAACAATAGGTGTTCAACTTATTTCCATAAGCAAACTTTCTAATAAACAAATTAATTATTAATACAATGTAATAATAGTATGAGTTTTATGTCTTTTGTGCAGGTTGTTACGCTCGCGACATATGCCTTTTTTGCAGCGGCGTTGTTTGGTCGGCAGTACGTACAATCAAAGGATCCGATTATAGCCAAGGAGCTCCACTTTGACTATTACGTGCCTGCGTTCACCGTTGTACAGTATTTCCTCTACATGGGATTGCTCAAAGTAGCCGAACAGCTTATCAATCCTTTTGGCGACGACGATGAAGACTTTGAACTTAACTGGATTATTGATAGACACATCAAGGTAAGGCCATTGTTAGTCAACAGACCCTTATGAACGTCACGACATTGGCTCAGCAAATAATAACAAAAATATTCTATGGACAAAACGGCTAGCAGCGGCTGTGACTGACATCATGGAGCGCAGTCAATGGAGACTTCCTGTAAAACCCTTTAGACCTGAAAAAACGTTCGATCTGATTTGTCTTCTTCATCAAAGACCCACTAGACAGCATTACCTTTTTGGTACGGACGTATTCAATTAGTTTATGAGGTTTATTGACCTATTGTTGAGAACTAAAAGGACAAGCTGAGACATGCTACAAGTCATTTCCATCACACGCCTAAATGGCAACGCCTGTCCATCACTTACAATTGCATCATGACGATACCCGTGCGTTATTACCTGTAGGTGTGCTACCTGGGCGTCGATACGCTATGTGGTCCTCCACCTCCGCTGGTCAAGGACTCTTATTTCTCTAAGATGGATTATAAGCTGCCATACACAGCAGCGTCTGTCGCCTACAAAAAGAAGACCTACCGAGGCTCTGCCGCCTGGATGCAGTACGTAACTCGTATTAAACGCAGCTTTCATAAAAGATTCAATATTTAACATGATATGTCGTAGATAACGTTTCTTTTTCTCAGAGGATATGTACACACGAAATCCAATATACATCTGTGTAGCAGATCCTATTGCGCAGCTTAAACCAGCAATTTCTTGCAATAGGAGCACATTTAATTCAGATATTTTAATCCTAATATATGCTGTGCCACTCAGAAATAATATAAAATATAATTGTCGTTTGGTGCCCAAGAAATTATCTTCAGTATTATTCAACCTTAATAATTTAGATTGCGTAAAACGTTTCCATTGGTTTTAGCCACTCTAGATTGATGCAATTCTTAAACAAGCGAACACATCTCAGTCCGACCAGTATCCTTTTTTCCCTGATACCGGAGGTATCCTACGAAATAAAAAAGCATTCACCTTAGGAGCGATCCATTCGTCGACCCATTTGAGGGTTTCGGTCTTTTTTTTCTAAGGTATTTGCTTTCCTGTTTAGGTTGCATTGACCGAAACAAGTAATAGCAAAATAAAACAATGCCTAAGTTGTACGCTGGGTGGAATAGAGTTCAAGTAACTCTTAATATAACATTTCCTTTCCATGAGCATATGCCGAGATGCAACTTTTGATCATATTTCTTTGTGCCGGCAAGCTGGAAGGGTCTAACCGTTCTAGTCTGCATTTAGCGGTATAGCAAATACTTAATATTTCATGCCAGCACCAGTATCCTGTTTAGAAATGACTCTCTGTTATACAATCATATATATATATATATATATATATATATATATATATATATTTTTTGTAAATTTCGCTGAGTTTATGGAAATTTTTGTACGGTGATCAACAACCGTCACGTAGGTCACTCGTGACTGCGCCAAGAGCTCTTGAATCAGTGACACTGCGTTTTGTTCAAAGTGCACTTAAAATTTGCTTTATGTGCTCGTGTGAGACATTATTCATCGTTCCTTGTTGTTGAAGTATTCTTTCGCAACGATGAAATTAAAACACAGAACTGGCAGGGAACGCTAACTACTGGTTCTTCTCCAACTTCGAAAACTATTCTTTTTATCTTTGCAACTTTTTTCTAGCACGAAAATAGTGAAGAAGACAACGTCAGATATACGGTTTTTCGATCTAAATGATTGAACGCACCGAATCATTACATCTCACAACAATAGCTCAGTGAGAACAATAGGCCACACGTCCGATGATCAGGATAATCATCCTGGGAAGACTCAGTTGAATATGGTTAAAATAACCGACATAACACCATTTGTCGGCTTCAAGGGACATTTTTTGCTCACTCTAATGATCAAAACTAGCTACAAACAACAAATGGCAATTAACAGTAGTTTAAATGATTAAGTCAGCTGGCCTTTAAACAGTGCTCCCTGTATATGACATTGTTAAATAAAATCTTAATAAAAGCTCACAACGAATTTTGTCACGCTCCTCAAAATGAATTAACTATTATATTGAATCATGTAACTATTCGTATATTGATCATAGCTGAAGTGCAAGCATTTCAGGTACCTAAAGACTACAGACATACAAGTACTGTTCAATTACACGCATAGCAAGTCCTAGACTATTCTATTTTGTTAAGTAATTCTTAAGTTACAATTGAAACTTCCTATGTTAGTGACGAATCAGCAGCTACTTGGAAAGTACAATTCGTAAATAATACGTATCAGTGAGTAGAGACAAAATCACATTTTGAATAGTTGCAAGCTAACTGGCTTTACTTCTAACGTTACAGCGTACCTCAAAAAGAGCAATCAATGGTGGTGCCCGAGATTTCAGAGGAAGAGGATGAAGCGCAAACATCTTCAGAGGAGGTACAACAAAAGTCTTCTACCTGGAACCTTCTCAAAGGCCATCGGCATTCGCTCGCTGTCAACAAAGATCCCGCATCTCACATGGAAGCTGGGGATTCGAACTTGCACATATACTTTAAAGCTCCAACCCCAGGCGGTTCCGAGCAGCAGATCAACGAGGAGACCTTCGGTACCCTGCCGTAAGACCTAGTTGCATATAGTTTATAATATTACAGTAAGAAGACAATACCACTTATAAAACAAGCTGGGCACGGTTCTGAGCAGATTTAATTAGCGAATGTACTCTTGACTCAACACTGTGCACTTCAATATGGCTCTCGCACACATGCTGTATGCCATATTACGGAATTTTTAAAACAAAAGTAAAAGATAGAATTTATCATTAGTTCCAGAAAAGCTTACGTGCAACTAAAACATCAGTGGGTATTCAACTACCCTCTTTCGCCTTTTTTGCTTTATACATGCCAGTCGGTTAGGTCGGTCAGAGCGCATAAAATACTCTTTTATAAATTAATAAGTTAAATTATAACTTTACGACACACATAGTATTATTTCTCTGATAGAATACATGCCTGGCAACTATACGATCAATTGCTTATATTCGTATGATTGATAATCCATTTTAGATAATATACGGTTCTGTCAAAATGTGTCATAACTTTCATATAATTAGGTTCGCTTTTTTTTTTTTTAAGAAAATGTAGTCAAGAGGTCAGACGTACTAAAGATATCGCGAAAATCTGCTTGGACGATGAGACCTGCATAAGCTTAGGATAAGCTAGCAGAATTTTAGACCTCAAAATCCCTTGTCGAATAAAATATCTTTAACTTCTGTCAAATTGCCCATCAGGCGTCTGAGCTCCATGTTTTTCATATTTTTGTTGTTCGATCGTAGGCAGGATCCGAATCATCTCCAGCTTCCTGCGGACGACGGTACGATTTCTCAAACATCTTCTTCGCTGAAGGCAGCATCGCCAGTAACGCCTGCTACCAGGTCGAAGAAAATAGGAATCTTTACTAAAAAAGGTGTTAAAGTTCAGGCTTGGAAAGGACCTCTAGCTGACTACGAGTTCCCTCATAAGCCACCTAAGAAAAAGGGGCAACCACCGAAGGTAAAAGTTGTTTATACAAAGGCGTAATAAGAATTCGGGTCTCACAGTAGATTATGCCAACGAATTTATAACTAAAATTCGATATAAGGGTAACCGAAGATATCATATTTTCTGTTGAAGGCTCAAACTGTTCACGTTAACTTCGAATATATAGTGCCGTAATGTGGGAATATATGTAATACATAAGTAAAGTCCTCAATTGATAAGTTTCTGCAGACTGCATTTTTCTTTTAAATCTGATTTGAGCGACAGACCTATTGTTCCGGATTGAATGCACATCGAGGACTTTTGTTTGCAGGTGACGTTCCTTGATGAACGTGGGTTGCGAATACCGCGTCGTCTTTCTACTCCGGTGCTGCATATGACAAGCTCTAGCCAACCAGAACTAGCTAAACTTGCTGTCTCGAAAGACAAGCTTAAGGAACGACTAAGCCTAGCAAACGCTGCATTGCGAAAGGCAGAACTGCCGCAGTATACGTTGCAATCGATGCTACTTGATCGAAAAGCCTTAGCGACAACGGAATCTCTTGACCTACCTATGGAGATTCGCCCCGATGCATGGCTTCACCATCGAAGTCTGCCTAACATCATGGTGGACAGCCATCCAGAGTTCATGACATCTACAGACGTGGTAATCGATGTTGAGCCGCCTTCTAGAGAATCGGAAAGTCCGGAAAGTGAATATGTAATGAAATTCCTTAAAGACGGTAATTCTGATAGAGGTAAAATGGTTTTGGTTCCCGTAAATCGAGCAGGATCCGTAGAGAGTCTAATGACTCCTAAACGGTATCCTTTAATAAGAAAACGTTCAACAAGTCTCGATAGCTACACTCCGCCGCCTAGTCCTGAAGCGCCTGTAGTCACGATCAGTTTAAAGCCTCAATCGGATGTTACGGTCGAGGCAGACATCGTGCCACGAAAGCAGAAGACTCCGTCACCGCCTCCACCGCCGCCTCCGCCTAAAGAACAGAGCGTGCCACCCGCACCGCCATTACCGCCGAAACCACTCCCTGCCAGGCAAGAGGCAGTTCAAAAACCAAAAGAGGAATTAGAAACAGGCGCAAGATCAAAGATGTCCAAATTTAGAAAAGGCGCGACTACCAAAGATCCTAACTCCCCGAAGTCGACGGTTTCGCATCCACAAAAAAAAGGTGGCCCTTCGCACTTTCGGCGTGGACAGCCTATTCCGGGTTTAATAAAACCACCACCATTACCTTTTTGTGCGGAAATGCCCAAATTACGGCCCGTTCAGCTTCCCGAAGAAAAGGAAGAGGACAAATCTTCAGAAGACAAAGCCTCAGAAAGCGAACTTTCAATCTTAAGTCCACAAACTGAGCACCTTTTACGTCCAAGTCAATTGCGCAGAATATCGCGTTCATTTGATCCAAAAACTAAGAAGAAAAAAGAGAGTTGATACGTGCGAGCGTAATCGACGTCGCTTTCGGAGCAGAAACGGAGCCCTGAATGACAGCGGCGCCAAAATGACGCCTATTTGTTTGTGAACTGAACTGTCAAGGCCCGGACGGCCTGGCGCGGGAACGAGATGCACGTGCGCGTCATTGGCGTCAGAGAGCAGCATCAACACAAACTGGCACTCGGCCCTCTCAATATATGCGTTCTCTTTTCTGCAGGCGCCAGAGCAGACGAGAGCAGGAAGGACAAGTGAGGGCCACGCACTTCCGCGACCCGCCCCGCGACGGGCCGTTCGGACCATCATCAAGCAGAGCTCGCGCACAATCACAATCCCAAGACCGCACCGGGTCATTTGTGACGGATCAAGCGTCATTGACCCAATAAATATAAAGAACGGATGCAAACTATGCCGTCGACCTGGTTGTCGGATGTACAATGAAACCCCAGGAGCACTGCGACCCTTAACGCTTATAGAGTTGAGTAGAAACAACAGCCGAACAGCTACTGTACATATTGATGTGTAGATGATAACGGTGCGGATGATGATGCCGCAATTGCAATAGTAATGTATTGCTACGATCTACTTGGATGATGACTCTTATTATAAAGCATATTTTTACACTCTTACAATATAAACAATACGTTTGTCTTCAATTACGTGTAAAGGCATCTTATTCTATGAAATAATTATCTATCAGTGTAGCATAACATACGCAAGCTACTGCTGCCTCGACTACTTGTTGATACGGTTCATTGTAGCATATCGTTAACTAGTTATTATTAGGATTTGTTCAAATACTAATTACAGTTATAAGGGTTTTCACTAGTACGTTACAATAAGTTATAAAGGTCTTAAGGGTCAAACGAGACAGTTTTTGTTGCTACGCTTTTTATTAGTATCACAGAAAGTTGAAGGCTCTTTGACTAATTCTGCCTGGGTGAGATACTGGATCCATAGGTTTAAGCGTCTTTAGATAACACAACTGTGAAATTTCATCCATTCAAAACATCGCTTCATTCATTTAGATGATTCAGCTCGGGCAGTTTTTTTTTACCGACAGTCAGGGATTTTCATATGTATTCCCGATATCAAGTTATAGCTTTATACCTCTGTAAAAATTGCTTGTTTGTTTAATTCCTTTTTCTTGCTTGTAATTCCTGCGAAGAAATAGCTTCTATAAGTAATAGATAATTTAAGTTATATTTTTTAATAATAGAGGTTATATTTTTTTGTCAATTTCTCAGTGTAGCATTTTGCCTTTCCTAGATTGATACCTGTTTAGGGCGATGAGGAGTGCTATTGCAGGTTTAAGGCGTAACGGTATAGCATGCGAGAACACAAATCCAAATATCCTTTGACCGTTTTTAAGGCCACGTAGAAATCGGATCGAGAATAATATATAGATAATTATCGTCGAGTAGATTAAGGAATCAATTTTTTTCCTGATTCGTTTATTACACCCATTGCATTATTCTACGGCTTGATTATGCCGTTCATGTATAAATGTAACGAAGATGCGCTAAATATATGTTAGTTTGGCCAGACTATGTTTAGTGAGAGTTCTCCAATCGCTAAACATTTATATGCACACATACACACACTCACACTCTATCGATAAGATTACTGGACTATATGTATGTTGGCTTGGGCCGCACATGAACGATTATATTCCGTAAGGTTACTTGCAAAGGCAAGCTTGGTTTGATAAGAAGCTTGCAATAATATTTGTTAGATTCGTTCAATGGTTAAGGTAATAAATGTTCTTAGGGAAGTGCTTGAAGTACCGCACACGAACGTGGATGCACCCGAAACAAGTATACGGTAATCCACATTGCGGCTCTCTCAACGCGAGACTTGTCTGGATGCTGTTCCTAATGGGGAACTAGCCTGGCAAAAGTATGGGAGTGTCATTTTATGACTTCTCGTAAATATAGCGGGTCGTGTCTGGCACTAAATTGGTCGATGCAGATAGAATACACAAACGGTATATGGGTCGTGAAGATTGCTTCATTAGACACACCTATCATAGCCGATTCACGTACAGAGTAAAGTAAACATATCTGAAGCGTGGCTATTCATTACATAGCAAAATCAATAGCCTACTACAGGTTACCTTTGTACTTAAAAAAGTTGGCTTCCGCCCTGATTCACGGCAAGATTTGCACCGACATCAAAACCGAATTTGTCCATATCCTTTAGAGCTACGTTGAAGACAACTTCGATGTACGGGAGACCCTCAGAGTACATTCGGAGCACTGAAACATTTTCGCCCATCACAAAGAAGATGCGCCTTTGTTAGATCATCTCTGGATGCACGTTAATAAGTTAGGCTTTTAGTGAATTCCGTACGATGCATGTAGGACGTACATTGCCGGCTGTGCTGATCCGCAAACACTCTTGGTTCAGAAAGTTCAGGTCGCTTTCCGGTAAACAAGCTACTTAGCCACTGCGCGACAGTGCTAGATTCCGGCGCCTGTAGGGGTACCGTTACCGAATGCCTGCAAATCTTAGATCAGTTAACTACCTTGGAAAACTACTTTACGTTGCCCAAGATCTGCCTTAACTCAACTAGACTATCACTTTTCCCTGATCCAAATGGCTATGAACAGAACGAAACGAAATTGCAAGGGTTTACGGCATTTCCCTAAAAAGAAGTACATTCCCGAAAAGGTGTTATAAAAGCAATGCAGAACTCAATTACAACCGAACAAAACTACGATAAGACTATGAACTTGCCCGCATTTTAAAAAAATGTCAACAAAGCTGATATACATCAGAGATGATTTTGATGACGCAAACGTGTTGCTTTACTTCAGTGCTAGTCATCGCTTCAAATTGTCATCGTGTCTATGTTTTTGTATTTTACCGTCCAGGCATCGTTGGAAGGTGAATTGTACCATAACCACGGATAACGTCATTACCAAGCGCATCTAAACCGAAGACGCTTAGCACCAGTTGTGGCCCTGAATCGAACAGCAAATAAATGACCTCTTAGAGTGGCTGAAGGGCACGAATATTAATCATTAACGAGGTGTGCGAATGGAAACAAACTAAACTAGTACACATTTATTGATCAGAATACATTGACTAGAATGAAGACGTTTTCATTTCAACAATGTACTTCACTGAGCTTCATAGAAAAAAACTCTTATTACTAAATGTCAGGGGGAAACAGTTACAGAGCCATCTCAGGACTTAAACGTACCAACTGGCGAGACACAATAGCGTTCAGTTATCGACTCGTTAATGAATTTTACGTACAGCCATAAGGATTGGTGAATTTGTAAGCGACATCGAGTGGATGGTTGAATACAAAGTAGCTTCCGCTGCAAGTCGTACCTCCATTAAGTCCGGCTCCTCTTGTTTTTCGACTGACCTGCGTCAAATCATCCTCGCTTCCCTATTTGAAAAATACGATCCAGACCATTGAACTGAAGAGCTTAATTATAATCATCAATTTATATTCACGTCATATGTTTGCCGGGCGTTGCCAAACCCAGACGTATCTGTGTCGGGGTGACAGTAACGTTGATGATGGATTTTAAAATAACGAAGGCATATAATGCGGAAATAGTTTATATGCCGGACGCTAGTCAAGTACTTCACTGTAGTTACGGCCGATAAATGGTTCCGTTAATTTCATTGCTGGGCCCATAGAGACACACCTTCTATATGCCAATATTCTTGAATGATAAGTAACAAGTAAAATAGGTATTTCGCAAGGGCGCGAATCGTTGGTTGTATTCGCTTTCTATGCGAAGTATACAATCTTTTGTCGTGCTCGTTAATTTTCCGCCTAGGCACAAGTGTGAACTATTCGTATCTAGGGTATTTTAAACCTAAAAAGCTCATCATGAAAGCTGTTTTTACTACGCTACCTAAAAAATGTACTGCTGAAAATTTAACGAAAATGTTTACTTACGGCACAAAGAATCCAATCTTTTCCATGAACTACATTTATTTTACAGTAGATGTTATCGATGAAGGGGAACTGAAATGTAAACCCATAGATAGTAGATGAACGAGATTCAAGATAACTTAATCCTAAAACTATCTTTTTTCACGAAGATGAACTGTCCAGAGCTACTTAGCAGGCTGAACAATTTTAGCTACGCTTAAACTGCGCGCCATTCGCAAGTCAAATGATATACAACTATAAGGTGACTGAATGACATCACAAAATCATAAATTTTGAAGCAAATGAAAATTAACATTTGTTTCTGTTTTTTGAGAGTGAGACCACTTGTAAAATGAGGAAATATAACAGTCCGTTATTGGTGCAGTTCATTTTAGTAGTGGAGATTGAGAGGCTGAGGGTAGTAGAATTAACGGTTATATATTAAGATCTCAAACGCAATAAGTGAGTTGCTATGATTAAGGAAGCTTTTGACCCTAATGAAACCTGCACAGTGTGCTCCTTGTAGGTAGGCTCAGTGCAGGAGCTCTCGAAACTATAAAAAAAATATATATATAAAACTGTGACTAACGCGCTAATGATAAAAGAAAAAAAAAACTGGGTCACTACTGAATCCGATACGGGTGGCAACATAAGAGACGATTTACACAATTTTTGCCAGTAAAAAAAAACCCACTTCGAGCGTACCATCGTCATCGACGAGACATTGGTCGTAAGAAGATTTGCACAGGAAAACAGAGTTTGATAAAGTAGAATACGTCATTGATGGCAGCGTAAAATAGATTCCGGCACAAACCGATGTGCGTGCTTGCACTAAATATCAGAGGCAATTGCTATTATGAGACGTTACCCAAAAAGGAAAAAAATGCTTTTAAATATCTCAGACCCCATGAACAGCTTCTATTGCTAATTTACCCGATGATCACACACAACTTCATCGTCACGCCTAAACTACGCCCTGGAACGATGAAAAAAGGATCAAGCAACACCTTTGACCTTTCCAGACTTGTGTCCGCGTAATTTCAGTTGCTTCCATATCTCGGAAAAGAAGATATGTGGCATAGTGTATCCTACTGTCGATTTCTTTAAATAAGCCATTGATGACAAGGCTTCTCAGTTACAAATAGGCAGTTGTTGAAAACTTTCGAAGAGCTGGCTTCTGTGTGTAAACAATAAAGTTCAGTGCATCTAATATATGTACAACAAAGTACCGTTGTAGGTTTTTTCAGCTCGCTACATAACTGCATCATCAACATCATGATTTCTAGCAGATATTTTCAGATTTCATTGTCATACGTTTAGGTGTTACCGTGAGCCTCTGTTGATGCTTACGTGCGCTATCTGAATTTCGCCGGTTGCGGAATAAAGCATAAACGTGTGCGCGTCAGGAGCTTCCATGTTGATATGGACGCCTCTGTTTTCACTATAAGTGGAAAGCTTTTCAGATATTAGACGGGTGGGCACTTTTCGGCTTTGCTTACTTCTATTAGCCACAATTTTCTTTTAAAAAGATCACATCTATTTAGTAGAACAAAAGACGCTGAATTGTACCGTTGCAATTACGGTATTGAAATGCACCGTTCATTTAACTTCTAAGGCTCTGACTTTGTAACAACATGTAAACTCATTCGAATTTCTTCCTCAACGAGAGAGTAAAAGCTCAAATTTGTTGACTGCTGGTTGCCCTGGATACCACAGCTTAGTTGTGGCGCCCAAGTACAAATACTCGAGGTTTCAAACGTCTGCAGCAACGCTATGTAGGACTGAGAAAATCAAAACCAATAGGCGCCCTCAGCAGAACTACCAAGCATAACGTACTAGTTGCTCATAATATATAGATCGCTGCATATTTGTGCATAAAGTACTACCACCGTATGTGTTCCACGGTCTTGTAAAGTAGAATGGCAGCTAGAACAGCAAAGTCATAGCTGGCGTATATCGACTAGGAAATGACACCTATTACAATTGTTGAAAAAAGGTCATCTAATTTTCACTACGACTGAAGTTTGCCCCATTATTTGCAGAGTTACACGCACTAAATGGGTATAGTTGTCACCCACTCGAAGAAGCTTAGAATGGGCGCATGAGCTGAGAAAAACTAGAGAAAAGCATGGTAGTGCAGGTCCCAGACACCAGGTGCAGACAACCCAATTCAAATTATTTACACCTGTGTTCAGTATGAATAGCCCCTGCACTCTAAGGTTTGCAATAATAGGGTCTCTTACTCACATATACTCATATTATCATGTGGGGCCGGAGAAATATTTTAGGAGTGAAGGAATCACTCTTATTTCTTTTCAACATAAATCATGTTATCTTCAGGATTACAAAACGAATTCGACAACTGCCATCATTGAAACGCATTTTCGTGTTATCATTTAAGACTTTTTCAATTAGTATAACTCGATATTAGTTGATTGCTATTCTATGCATGGGGGTTCGTTTAGAGGCAGAGTCTTCGAGGTCGTTACGATTTATTTTGTTCTTTCGTACATATTATTCAAAGGCTCAACATATATATTCCATTTTATGGTTTTTGCACACATCCACTATTTGCTCCTGTTAACTAGTTTCAAGTTGACTTGTATAAGATGGATCATGTTCGTTATTCCTTATGCCAGAGTAACAAGCACCATTTATGGCCACGTGTTAGTTCGACTCGAAACTGCAATTCGATGTCTGCGACTGTTCCAACCTGCAGCAACCGGGCCGGCCCTCGTCTGGTTGTCTACTACTGGCCTTTTCTACGTATATCTATACGCAGGCTACTGAGAACAGGGGAACGCAAAACCCAGTATGATATGATCTGTTCAGAGGCTCGAGCCTATTGTAAGCATAATGTGCATTGTGAACCTTTTCCGTGTCTAATCCCTAGTGGAATTCCGCTAGCTGATAAGTTTGACGACCCGCAGATTCCAACCAGGAGAAGTTGAATAACTACGACAAGAGTCGCAACTATAAATACAAGGGAGACTGTACAAGCACAAACAAATGAAAAAAAGAGAACTAAAAAGTACGGGCCAAGAAGACCAGTCTGCTTATGTTAAAGTAAAATCCGTTGTTGTTGATTATCACGGTTCTGTCGTAACATGACGAAAAGTCGAGAATGAACCCTTTCTCAGTATTGTGATAGTGTCTCTAGCCGATAGCGAACACCGTGCTACCGACGTCTTTCATACAATTAACAAGCGCTTCCTTCTACAGATTTTTGTTTTTGCTTCTCAGGTAGGGGTGCCTTATGTTACGGCAGAGGCACACGTATAGTGGATTAGGTCCTCTAAAATCGTTGTAACTGCTTTAAATGACCAATTCGACGAGGCTTCATAAAATATATTGACAATTGCTCAAAATGGTGACCGAATGGTCTTAAAGACTGGGTTGTGGTCGTAATCATTGAGAGATATCACTTTTGAGAGACAACAGTTCCTGTTATCCAACCGCTGTAGGATTAACATTTAGGAAAGCCGTTATAGAATTCACATAACTCCGTGAGCCCGTTGAATTCGATTGCCTCAAGAATAAGTAACAACTGAATAATAATAATAAAAGCTCCACACGATAAAAACAGGACCATTTTTGGCAACCAATAACGTTATTCAGATGGGCAGATACACAAGACTGATAAAAAAAATGTATATATATTTAATATAAATAGACTAAACACAAAAATACCTAAAATAGCCAGAAAAAGATCAGTCATCACTGAAACCTCAGCAGTTAACTGGTGCAAGGTCCACAGATCACACTATATATTCTAATTTTTTTTTTTACTTTTCACTGTTTGCACTTTAAAATTGTACTTTATGCTCTTTGGCAATCATTTCTGGCTATTTTTAATTATCGCTGCTCGTCTGCATCGTTTCAGCCGATAGCTCGTCTGAAGATTGAAAAAAATTAGATCAGTGCCGGGAAGACAGGGCTTTAAGGTCGCGCAGCTCCGACGCAAAAGACACACACTTTGCTGTTTCGGTAACAGTATTCAGAAAGCCGAAAACTGTGTGTACCTTAGACAAAGAGTTAGTCAAGAAAGAACCCTTGAAATTGCGTCTTTTTGTCTTAATCAAGAGCTGCGACTGAGGTCCTTCCACCTGAAGCAGTCCTTTATGAAGCTTATAAATCAAGAAATGAAACCTGAGTCAGTATCGATCTTTATTTCAAATACTCATTTAGGCAAAATAATAACATTTCTGTAAACAGCTAAATTTCATTTCAAGGATAAGAAGCACACGATCATTGAGATAAAGACAAAAACAGAATTAGCAATGGAACGTACTGACATTACGATCTGCGAAGTTTAACAGTAAAATTTAAAAGTTATAAAAAAAAAACTCTTAAATCATAGACGACATCTGAGAATTATATCATGAGATTTGTCTACTGCTTATACTTGAATAAGAATAGGATATTATATCAACATCGTATACCTACCTTTAATGAGCTCTATTGATAATTTACCGTTTTCATTTTTCTTAAGTTTTGCAGTTATACAGAATAATATATATGGGTATATGACATGAGAAACTCTTCACTGGATAAATTTCAATGTTATTTTGTATTAGAAATCAGGGAAGTTTTAACGTATAATAATATTATGGGCAACACAATATTAAGGTTTTTCAGTATTTTAGAATTAGAGATAACCTCAGCTTGTTTGTAGCAATCCTTTACATTTTCGGCATGAATTTAAATTTACAACATTTAAACACAGCTGTACGCCATGGCTGTATCAAAATTACATATATCTTCGACCTACTGTTTTGTTGTCCAGTCCCAGAGCCCGAATGCGACAACCACAACTTTTTCTATTTGGGCTATATACATATGTGTAAGAACAAACGCTTCACAAATGTTTAACTTCCTTTTTTTGACCAAAGTGTCTGTCTATCGAAAAGGGCTAGCGACGATATTGAATGCCTGAACCGGCCACCTGAGCACAAGCTTAAACAGCGAATTGGCTCGAGCAGCGCGAAGGGCAATCGTTAAACCATTGTGACAGACATGCCCGCACGAATTCAAAACACGCCCTTAATAATACTCCGTAGAAATACAGATATTAGTCGTTGCGTGTTTGGATCTACCCATCAGACTCTATATTTTCTTCCATGAGGGATCCATGAACTTACAATTACTTGTCTATAACAAAAGCAAAATTAGAGAATCAGTAGGGTATCAACTGAAATCCAGAATGTGAACAAAACGAGTCTGAACGTAACTTGGTTCTGTAGCAAAAATGCATACGAATTCGATTCTCTGCAGGTTTACAGAAAATAGCCTATGTCTCAACTTGTTATAGGTAAAAACCGAATTTCTGCCATAGCAGTAATCCCTTATAGTTTGATTTTATGCGGCGAAATTCAAACCTTCGGCGCCCATCGAAGGCAATGGATTGCTTCGATGAATTCGCGATTCTTCCACTACGACAAGAGCTTTTTATTTCTGCCAGTCCTGTTGAATCTTCACAACTCCTACCTACAACGTAGGCCTTAGCTGTCCTAGCCGTTTCATACAGGTCAGAGGACTTGTTGGTCAACGCTCGGAGTAGCGAGTAATAGGTCTATCGATTGCACGAGAACGGAACAAGCAATTTCATGTCGGGCTAGCGGTCAAACTTCTACAGCAACCAACAACGATTCGAGCAATGAGCACCTTATTATTAGGCGACGAACGGGGGGGGGGGGGGAGGTTGCTGCGAGCCAAGGCCGACGTGTTCGCTAGTATCTGGCCTCCAGTGCCACCCTCTCCACCGGCTGGTCGCCCCACAGAATTTTGGTGATTTGGCCTAAGAGTTGGCACATTCCGCGCTTTCCCCTACGCATACTAACCCCTAGCCCCCGGGTGTCTTTGTTGACCAAGAACAACGATCAGCGCTATCCGACACGCCGGTCTACCTGGTGATTCCTAAGAATACCTCCTAGAGCTTTCTGTGCCCACCTAACTGCTTTCTTCTTCTTCTTCTTCTACTATATAGGTGGACAGCGAATCGCTTCCTTCGCCTCAAAACATAACCCACCTACTGAAACTATCCATGGAGAGTGCGCGCTTAACCCGAGACTGGGTCTAGTCATCAGAAAATGTGGCTACCGAAAGAGAAAAACGAGGCCGAAAAGCGCGACGAGTCTTCCTGCGGTGGCAGAAGCAGCTACCATTATTATCTTCTTCTAGCTCGAAGGAGCCAACAAACGAATGAACAACACGAGGAAAAGATCGCGGCTGCAGTGGCCGCCGTTAGAATGAAACGAGGAGGTGGAGGCGCTGCCCTTTCCCATGTCTTCTTCTTGGTTCTTGAACCAACCAAATACTAAAACTGAATCGCTATCAACCCCGGGCAAGTGAGCGACCGACTATTCAAAAAGGTGTTGGGGGTGATTCGCCGCGAAGCAAGCTTTGAGACGCTTGTGATACAAATCCTGCTTCAGTCGCACGACTATGGCCGTACAAATCGACTGATTGTGGCTGACTGCAACCTTCTTCCTTTCGGTATACTAAGTCCCACTGCTAGCTCCGACTTCCTTGTTGAACTAGGCATTTTTTAAATAGTGCGGGAGTTGCCCATGACGACTGGTGTAAATGTTGAACGCAACGGGATGAGCAACTGATCCTCGTCGTAAATTTACCATCAGATAAGTAATGCCATAAATGAACAACAATGTGGAGGATAACAGTGTCAGGTCAACTATTCAGAAGTGTGTCATTATGTAAAGAAAAGTTTCTGTTTGTGACGCGTCTGTGAATTTCAAACGTGTGCTCCGCTACAGAAGGACGTTCGTAAAGGGACGTCCTTTGATACGTTCCAGTGACTACGGAACATGGCGGTAGCAGTGAATAACGCTACAATAATGGATACCGTTACGTCATGGTTCGTTGCGTCCGACGGTGACAAGCTCCCAGTCAAGCTCGTTAATACTGCTAGTCAAAATCGGCGCAGTTTGCTGCAGGCAGTGGCCATTTGTGCTGGTGTATGCTTTTATATGTTACTTTTACTAGCATGGCCGCATATTACTATTGTTAACGATAGTAATCGGCCCGCTCAGGTGGACTCACACGGACGGCCTGAAACACTTAGCCTTTCGTTTCTCGACGAGGATTCCGTAGCGGAGTTTCCACTCCGTGAAGCAATACCTTTAAACAGTATCGTAGTGCCAAAAAAGGCGGCAGTGACCATTTCGAGAAAAGAACATATTGTGCAGGCCGCCAAGAAGCTTCAGGTGCCGACCAGTACTGAACCTCTTTCAGAGCCATTATTAGCCCTTGAAGATTTGTTCATTTCCGTCAAGACGACAAAGAAGTTTCATCGGGAGAGGCTAGATGTCATTCTCAAGACATGGTTTAGACTCGCAAGAGATCAGGTAGTAGTCTTGTTTTTTTCGTTCGTTTAATTATTTCAGAACCATATGTACTTTTCTCTTTCTTTCATTTCCTATTCTTTTCAAGACGATTGTCAACATAACTTTATACATTGATCTAAGATAATAAATAAATCACTTTCAATTTTGTCACAGATGTATTTAGAACTATGTCGGTACCAGAGAAATGACATCTTTAATCTGGATAAGTACATTGTGGCCTAAAGATGTATCGCAATCGAGTAATTAACACGTATACACTACTTTCGTATACAGTCGTCTACCAGTTGTTAATGAATAGCCTACAAAAACGAGGACGCATCGACCCGCCTTGCTTCTGAACTCATTACCGCTTAATATTTGCGCGCGTAACATTTCGCATTGGTCAGTGATGACAAAACAAAATGTCAGTTGTCCTTTTTCCTTGCTGGCCGTCTTCTGCCGGTTTTCCAGCTAAGGATAAGAGAAATACTAAGGCCAACAATGAGTATTTGATCAAGCAGTGTCGTCGTATATCACATCATATCTAGATGGACCAAGAAACAGTAAAAAAAAACAATGAGCATCTGCTACTAGAGCTGAAGCACACAAATCAGTCATCTGCTTTGATCATCGATTAGAATGATTGATCAGTTTGAAGAGAAACGTGCGCCTAGTTAGTCTACGACGATGCTTCAAAGCGACCATTAACAAAACTATATGACGATATCGGGAGGCTGTTGTTGTTATTATCATTTTTTTTTTTATTTTATCCGCAAACATTAATCACTGCTTGAAGGAGACACACCCCATCAACACGCCGCGCCGCTTAGACAGATTGCATCCTTTGTATTTCAAGTCGATTTTGACTCGGCGTCTGCATATTCCTGCTGTTGGATCGACGTTTCGTGGATGCAAATTGTACGCAAAAAGCGTTGCGAATAGAAAATGCCCTGTCGTAAAACATGCAGGATAATATGAATAGAATATAAAAGGATAGTACGCTTCAGCAGATACGCGTATATGTCGTGATTACGATACGTGCTGGTTCATCTGCTTCGATCTCGTATCTTTTGTAACTGGGTTGTTTGCTGCGCTAACATTTACGGATGTGGAGTCGTTGGACCGATTATTTTTATCTTAGAATTTATTGAGAAGGCTTGGGCTGTGATGGGTTTCAAGGAAAAAAAAACATATTAATAATGATTTATCGATATTGTGGAATGGCTTATTATGGCTGGAGGAGCTCTATCGAAACTGTAATATGCAATAATAATAACATAGGTGATAACGTGTGCCTAAATTAATTATCATCAAACGTTACAATGAGAGAGAAGGTCAAATATTGAAACTCCCCTGAGAACTATCATCTGATCATGGCCTTCTATCCTCAATGGTTAAGAAGATGCGCTTTGAGGGGCATTGATTTCTGGGAGAATAAGGCTACATACTGAATGTAATAGAGAGGGCTAAGCGGGAAGATCGGTTACTTAGTTTGTCGTCCGCCTGTTCCACAACTAGCCGGACAAGAAGCTGCGTCGTGCCACTTCGTCCTAAGTTGCTAGGTCTGACTGCCTAACCCGTAAGTTGACAAGCCTTCGTTCTTTTTCAAAAGAGAACCGTCCTTTTCGAGTTTTACTGATGCAACAACAACAAAACAGCACAATCTTTTGCGCCCCATGCTTAAAAGAAGCATACTTTATTTCAACTGTCGTCCGAGGTTTCGCGTATCCAGTATTCAGCCGTACATTTTATAATAAAAAGAATAACAGCACGTCTTGACCTGAAGTGTGAGGATATTATCGTATTGCGAACAATGCAAAACTGAAAAAAGATTTCCTTTAAATACCTTGACTCGTCTCTCCGAATTGCGGAACCGTCACCCAGATTGTTATTATTTAATATTTAACTGCTTTACCAAGGATACCATGCCAATCATCACAAACGTACGCGTCTTTATCGGTTTGCCGAGACTGATTCAATTTCTTTTTTACTGGACGTGTTTAGTGGCTATAGCGTTATTATATAAGACGTGGGTTGTACGATTGTAAGGATGCTGCTACGGAAGGTTCAACACCGCTAGACAAATATTTTCCAATTAACATTCAGGTTTGCCTACTTTTCATACTTCTTCTCAGTGCTTCTACCGTAACAGTTCAGCAACGGAGATTACAAAGTGCTGCCTACTTAAACGTGAAAAACATATGACGATCAGTAAACCCCATACAAACGTTGTCGCCTGTATTCTGCCATAGCTTTATATCAGCTGCAACAAATAAACAACGATTAGAATATACGCTCGTTTCTCCGCGAAACTATTTTCGGTCACGAACTTTACGCTGGACCTATGTATGCGGGAACCTAACATATGACGGTCGTTCAGCGGTTTCTCCGGCATACGCCTTGGGCAGCTGCCTCCTTGGACCAATAGCCGACTCATGCTAAAATTCATAAACTGAAGATATGTCCAACCGTTGAATGCGTCTGGCCTGCTTAGGTTACGTCGGGAGGCCTTGTGTCAGTAGAAGTGTAAAGCTGAAAATGCGCATCTCGACTTGTGAATGCGTTTTCAGCGGGAATTTCAATTCTGCGGCAAAGATGAAATTCGAATATATATATATATATATATGGCTCAAAAGAGCCTCTACGTAGTGCGACAGTCTTGATTTGAATTTTGCGCTATTTGTGATTTTTCACTGAACGAGTTTTACACATTATATGTTTACCTCGGTTTTATCACAAAGAATAAAAATTCTACTGCCCTTTGAACCCGTTATGAACAATAAATCTGCGTAACCTAAAAAGGTATTCAAACTTACTAGTAAATCTCAAACACCTTTATGGGCAATGCAATGTAAAATCGAGCTCCTTACCAGCCCCGTCTATCTCTAATCATGTAGCCAGTTAGAGGCAAATATATGTAGCCGAAATTTAAACGCTGCCAATACGCAGCAAACGGACACAAACATCCGTGTGGTCGGTATTTGAAAACATTCTGTGCTTACCGCGCCGCTTAAAGTGAGAGGATAGACCTACCTCATTCGAAACACTGCCGCGGTTGTTAAAATTGCTACCGGTCTGACGGCAGGGAGCGCACGAGGCAGCAGTCGTCGTTGTTGCCGTCGTTGTTTTCGCATACAAGCAACTATCTGCCACCAGGTCCGCCTGAAGCTCTACCTCTGAGGGCTTGCCTGCTTCCTTGAATGAGGTCTTTGTTGAAAATCAAGCAAAATCTCTCCTCGTCATCTTTGCCCTCCTCTTCGATCCGACAAATTGTAGTGGTGCCCTTTTTGAGAACCGTTGAAGAATTATTATTGCTTCAGTTTCTATTGAAAGCGCATTCACTTAGTCCTATATTTATGTCATTCAGAGAAGGCAATGTCATGAAAATTGACTTCTTAGTTTCGTCCTGCATCCATCATCTTTTATACTACATATACGCATATTCGAACTTACAATGGTTTGCTCGTTTGGGTCTATTTGCTCGAGAAAAATTCGGGTTGAGACGGTTTCCTGCGTCTTTTTTGCATTGTCGATTTTCAACATTAGTCAGATATGCTACGAAACATACACGGAATTGAATCACTTTTATTTAGCTTTATTTTGCAATTGGTAACACCATCTAATATCTCCTTCATGTGTATTGACTCTCTTTTCAGACGTACTTCTTTACGGACGAGGACGACGAAGAATTTAGCCAAAAAACTTGTAAGTACGCCAATATACCGAACTTATAAAAAGACGTTTTAGTTTTTTAGCCGACTCTCTAGTGCTCGGAGCCCATTACAGCTTCCAGCTCTTAAGTTTTCTGACCTCCTTTGCTGCTACTGCCAGGGAATCCGTGAGGTGCAGAAGCTTGCGGCCGCCCAACCTCGGCGTGTCCGTCCGTCATTGCTAAAAAATGGTAGCATTTTTTTGTCTCACAGGAAATTTTTTTTTCTTTTCTGAGTTCTAAGCCTTAATTAAGGTATGGAAGTTTACTTTTTGAAGACACAAATCTACGAAAAATCGTTTCGGCTTGTATTCGGATTAAAAGCTTGTGACTCAGGTCAAACTGACTTAAAATAGCAGCCTTGCCACCCCGCTAACGTATTTCGCTTTGATACGAAATGCCAAACGTTTAAAGTTCATACAACGATTCTCTTGTCTATCCGGGCGTTTGTTATCATCTAATATACAAATGTTGAGATACTTTTCCAAGCTTTGTTATACCTCGATTCGTTATACTTGAAAGCATGACCTCCCTTATTTACTTATTGCGGTAGCTGATCGTTCTCACAGATATCTTTTCTTAACGGGCGATACGCGCTGACTGTGATGCCAGTTTTCAATATTGAATACGTCAAGGAGAAATCGAACACGCATCAAACAATGTCTGCTTTAAACGTTCGCCGTAGCGGCGTGCCATTTCAGTTGTCTCTTGGTTGAAGGTGTTTTACCCATTGCTTGCTTGAGAAAAAGCGTAAACGTAGGCAATAGACGCCGATGACTAAGGCTTCCGGCGCACTGTTTATTCTGATATTCCCGACTATTGGGTACCTTTTGTTCTGAGAACGCGCTCTGGGTTAAGAACATGCCAAGATAAGATTTTGATAAAGACTTGAGTAACTACTGCAAATATAGTATTATACAATATACACGTTACAGTTGTTTAGTAGTGGAGTCCGTATTTCACTAAAAATATTCTGTGAACATTTATGGGATCCACTAATGGAGGCTACAGTTCAAAGCTGAGAGATTATGACTAAGATCAGGCACCAGTGGATCAAATATATGGAATTAATTTGGCCTACATAATCGTTCTAATGTGGCGATGCTTTTGTGAATGGGCGGTGGCTAGGGGGCGCTTCATGTATTGGTGTGAGCAGATCATCGCTCGGAGAGTAAAAGCAGTACAGCTAAGTTCTAAAGTAAAATCTGAAATCGAACGGGTTAGTTAGGTAAGTAACCAATCAAAGTATCTACATGTGTGTTAATCTGTTAAAAGATCTTTAATATAACCTGCAGATAATCACCTCATCAACACACGCTGTCCGCCTTCACACAATCGTCGCGCTCTGTGTTGTAAGATGGCAGCAGAATTCGACAGGTATCTTGAAAGTCGCAAAAAGTAAGTATATTGTTTTTTTTTTACATTTCGATTGTTTTTTTACTACACACTTTACTGCTCAATACTCTCTATGGTTGTATTCGCTTTGTCGTAATACATATTAAACTGATTTGATACATGTTCGTTCTATTGATTTTTCCGAAAACTATCAGGTGGTGGTGTCATTTTGACGATGACAACTACGTGAATGTGCCCCAATTAATCAGGAATCTACAGGAGTTCGACTATCGCGAAGAATGGTACTTGGGCAAAACATCAATTAAGGATCCCCTTGACATATCTGGCCCACGTAGCTTTCGTTTGAGTATGACGGGGTTGTCGGAGGGCCTTGGCCGTGGAGTGACAACAGGGAGACCCGTCTCATTTTGGTTCGCCACCGGAGGAGCGGGTTTCTGTATTAGTCAAGCCTTAGCCGTCAGAATGAAGCCATTAGCTAGGTAAGCAAATTAATATCTCGCATTATTCGGTCGATAGCCTATAGGCCTGATGTTTATCAGTGTAGTAGAATAAGAAAGGTTTTTTTTATACTTATGATAATCTACCAGGAATGTGAGCTAGTGGAGATGACAGAAACCCACCCGAAACCGTTCAGTTGAATGTGAGTCCTCTTTCTTATTTTCGTCAAACACTCTATTCTTTTATTTCTGCCAAAAGTTTTTCGTCTACTTTTATGCCTCGCATTTTCACGATGAAGCGCCCTTTTGCAAGACACTCGAATGGCACCGAATAGGGAATAGTACTCGCGCTGATAGAAAATCCTTTTCTGCCGTGGATTCTCATCATTTGAGATCGATGGCCGACGCGTCGGCGTTACGATAGGGTCGAGTTGTAGGAGTATCGAGCCATGCGAGATGCCTGTTCGTCGTCCTCGTGTTCGTCTTTTTAGAACGACTGTAGGACGCGAGTTATTATTATTACTAAGAGTAGAAGATGTTTACATGTCAGCAAAAAAAAATATCACTGCGCGTACGACGCAGTGACTGATTAAAGCTCGCTGCGGTAGAATGAAAGCCTGTTGGTGACGACCGAGGATCACAGCTCAAGCGAATAAACCTAGTTTGAAATAATTTTTCTCGCTTCTTTGTTTTCTCACCACATTGGCTTTAGTTTTAGTCATGTGGGCGTAACGACGTACATAATGTACCAATTTAAAGAGCACACAATATCGAAGCACTACGAAAACTTTGCAGACATCGACCACAACGCTGCTGCTGTTGTTGTTTGTATTCTTCATAACGATGATGGCTGTAGTGGTACAACAGGTACCGCCAATGCTCTTCATGATATCACTAGATGTTGTGTAGGAAAGATACTCCAAAGCAATGTTATTGCTACACTTGTAATCTGCACCTGTGAATGTGCTTATTTCAGAAATTCTGTGTTGTTGTGGTTGTACCTCTCGGTTATTAATTTGAAGATCTCTTCGAAGATTACTCTCGATAGTCGACTATGTGTTTCAACGACCATCCTATACGATTAAAGGCTAAGGAATATTAGAACAAATTGTCCAACTATGAGGTATACTTATACCAAACTTTTCAAACATCCGTATATGCACACCGATATGTACATTATATGTTGTAAAATAATTTAGCAATAACAATAATAATAATAATAATTATGCGAACGATAACTGTGAACTCAGTGACGCCGACATTCATATAATATAGCAGAAAAAAATATCTTTTAATTTAAACGTATTGAATAGTATGTTTGTCCTTATCAAAAGATCGGTAGTATTCTACTGAATATACTAGGAAGCTGAATTAATCTTTCTTGAATAATGTCTCCTCAACTGAAAAGAAGATCGCTTAACGGGAGTGGGCAGCTTTTATCAGCTATATACATACGCACGGGCATATGTATTTAGGTACAGATGGGTGCCACTAGCTGCCAAGTTTATACTTCATTTTGAAGTACCACCGCCCCCTCTCTTCGCCCCCAAAAGTAGATACTACATCTGTTTAAAGAGTAGCTGCAAAGATAAAGACTGAAGGACTGACTCAATCCTTAGGATTACAGGATTTTCCTATTAAAACACCTACTAGAGTCGAAAAGAAAATTGATGGTTAAAAGCACAAGTGGCATGCACTGGTAGCACCATACACACGAGTCCTGTTTTTCGTAATTGAGAATATATGTTTGTGTGTGTTACATAGTGATTGGCTGGCTCGAACAATTTTACAGGGGTAGATGAATACATAAAAGTTGCGAATGACGTCGATAATAATATTAAAGAAGCAAACCATTGTTGATTCATACTCTGCGCAGCGGCTTACTTTGAATCCGGTAACCAGCGGTTACACCGCGCCGTCCACTCGCGCCCATTTTATGCTGTGTTTGTCAAGCTGCGACTATTTGTTTGAAAACAACTAATGATGCTATTCCTAGTACTTCCACTGAAATATCATCACTCAGCTAACCTACTAGAGAAAACCTCTGTGCACCCGTGGGCAGTTCTGACTCCTTCATAGAAATGCAGCACAATATCTTTGGTATCACGTTTTACTTGAGACACAGACAGATGGATAAAAAGACATATTACAATGTCCCAATTCACAATATTTTTGTCTCGAGAGAACTTTAAATTCCTTCTTATTTTACGTGTCGTTGGTAGCGTTTGCAACAGTTACC
>NW_019211456.1:800857-834980 GCF_002443255.2 Varroa destructor | reverse complement strand
ATACATATATGGCGGAATAGTGCTAGAAGTACCATTCCTTACGACAAAGTGCTGATTCAATAAACGATGAACCGCAATTATTGCCTTAATTCCTAACCAATAATCACTCACTATGAAAATATTTCTTCTTTAACGCAAAGCGTTTCTCAATAGCATAAATTCCTTAAAATTTTATTCAAATAGGCTACAGTTAAAAAATTATAACGAAATTTAATTTTGAGCGGATAGCAGGCCAGAAGCCCAGAAAACAAGGGCTCAAAACGGTTAAAAGTTCAACACATGTAGGAAGCGTTAAAAAGACTTACTTAGCGTGCGAGACGATATAATCGGCAGTTAATATTTTACTCTTTTAAACAGTTGTCAATTTTTAAAAATCAAAAACTTAGGTACATTAGAAGTGGCCTTTCGAACCACTAATAAATTATTAAGCACTTTAAATGTAAATCCAGTTGAGGATATCCCGGTTTGTTTCATGAAAGTTTATTGGCTCATCCTTCCTCGGGCTTTCTAGAAGCTCTATAAAACTGACAATCACAGAGACTGTTGATGTAAAGGAAAAAGAAAGTTTTTAACCTTGGTAAGGGTTCATCGAACGCGGAAAGATTGGTAACACCTGATCTTCACTCAAATTCCAAATACAAAGGACCGTCGTTCGTAATGGTGATTTTGTTCTTGAAAGAGTTGACTTTCGTCTAGTGCTAGGAATAACGGATGAACGCATAACCGTTACGACAAATACTCCGCTGAAGCTTTCGCCGATACCGAATGCAGCACACTGTATATATATATATATATATATGAAAGAGAGATGGGCCCATGTTGGTAATAACAAAAGAAGGAGGCAGTGGCTGGCAGACTTAGCTTCGTAATCTCGAACTAAAGGAAAACTACATCAGATGTGCTTGGTCGTACTCCCATTCCTATATAGAAAATGTTCATGGTAAAGAATATAATAACAAGAGAATAATTGGAAGCCTGATAATAAAAAACGGAAAAATAGAAAGCAGACGATAATGGCCCATTTTTGTTCAGTCCGAACGTTACTTGTTTGTTATAATTGGCGTTGTAACAATCGTCACTACAGATTGTGCGGTGGCATACTTTTATTATATAGTTGGACCTTATGTATAATACTTTTATAGCTAATGATATATGGTAAAGCTCAATTAAATTTAGTTAAAAGCACTCCATATGTATTAAAAAGGCCAAAAGTCTCAAAAGTATAAGAGCTGAAAACCCAGGTCTCGAGGTTTTGCATCATGAAAATCTTCCTCGAAAAACCAAAAGGTTCAATTCATGCAGTGCATATATATATATGTACGCATGCAATGCAAACAGACTGATGTCACCGTAGCTTGACGAATCATCTATATCTGAAACAGTAAACCTTGGACGAAGCTTTTCATGCAGTAGCCAAAATATGTTTTTACATGTTAGCTCATTGCCCTTTGTCTGGTTTCTGGTAGATAGAATGGAAAATGCAGTCTAAACTAATGAATATTTAGATAGGTTATATGGTGCTTTTTTCAGTAGCATTAGAGGAGAACGTATTGAAAGTATATCTACATGTCTATGAGAGAAGTCAATCGGACTTCGGATAGAATTTCGCTATGTCCGATGGACATTTTCGGTTAGGGGCTAAGAAGTGTCTGTCTTTAAATAACGCGCATATTCAGCACTTCTGTCGGCCTGGAGCTTTTCGAAGAAAACGATGGGGGCCCCAGACTGACTGAGGCACACTTCGGGCAGCAGCTCACTCAGCACCAGCTAGGTCGATGTCCGAAACTTTTTCGAAGAGAAATCATTGTTGGAGCTTGTGGGCATGCATAGTTCATGTCGGTATTCTTAGTTTTGAAATCAGTACACTCTTTTCGCGACTAGCGTATAACAAACCTAGCAAAGCATAGGGGGAAATTTAAAAGATATAACTTCATAGCAATATAGCTTAGTCAGGAAGATACTGGAGTCCTGTTGTACACAGACTGCCTTCACGTGCAAAAGCGTAAGCTATT
Organism: Varroa destructor; assembly: GCF_002443255.2. NCBI lineage: Eukaryota > Metazoa > Arthropoda > Arachnida > Mesostigmata > Varroidae > Varroa > Varroa destructor. The sequence goes on along the minus strand of NW_019211456.1, from coordinate 832,968 downwards.
GGCAAATTTATTCGAGGTCAGGCTATCGAAATACAGACTTGATGAGAACGTCGATTCTGGTGATAGTACGTACTAAAGGTCGATGCTAAAACAAGCAAACCTGATTTAGCAATGAAGAACTCCATCATTACGTTATACATTATTGTCTTGAGCATAGCGATATTGCAGTAAAAGAATGATTCTTCCAGAAATGTATATACGACGTCATATTTCTATTAATGTTTACAATGTTAAACCACTTGCGACATTAGTCTACTTTTGTCGAACGGAAGCTAAATATTCACAGAAACTGAAAAAAAAGGACTATTTGAAGGTTAACCTTGATCATCATCAGCTTAAGTTAACAGTTCAATTTGAACTTGAATATTTTTTGAGAACTTTAATTAAGTTAAAACTAGTCTGCCGTTGCTTTCTGAATGTTATTAACTAGTCGGCTTGATCCTGGAACGCTACTTCGTTATAGTAACAAGGAACGACCACAAAGCTTTCGCACCGAATCAATTTGCATGACAAAAACTTATGATAATCGCCCTATAATCAGGCTCGATTCTTATGTCGGGCGATAATAGTCATTACCACGTTTTGAGATTAATGCTCACCATACGCTATAGACGTTTCCCAAGCTATTTTATGTTGTTAAACTGTGATATCGGCTCAGTAGCGTAACTTCACTCTATTAAAGAATAGATTTATGTTTAATAACCTATTCAGCATTGTACTAAAGGTATAAATCGGTTTTTGGTAATAGAATGAAGTTCGTTTATCTTTATCATGACAAAAAAGTTTGCGGCATTTGAACAAAGGTGAGCGATTGTCCCGTGTGTTCACGTAGGACAAACCTTCACCGAAATTGCACAGTTTTTTTGCTTCGATGCTCTACCTTACTGGCGATTTTTAAGTTGTTTTTAAGGCAAAGCGCGAGATCCGTAGTAGAGTTGAAATCTAAAAGGCTCAAAAAGTCATTATTGGTATACTTGGGACATTGGTGTAGAAATAACGACCGTTTTATTTTTTAGTATCAACAATTACCATTTGAGCTATGCCGATGAGCGGTTTGTTCTTTTGAGACTTTCTGTGCCTATTTCGTCCTTGTCCGTTTATTGCTCGTTTTAAGTTTTTACATTTTTTATGACCTTCGCTATGCCGCTAGTCCAAAATTTAATTTTACTGAAATTTTTTTATGTAGCATAGTCGGAAAGCACTTGAATAAAAGGACGAAGGAACGACACTTCTAGCACATGCAAAATATTTTGTTGAAATATATATTCGGATTCAGTCTTCGAAATACCTCGTGAGAAAAGTTCGAATTTAGTCGTCCCGCCTTGCGTAGGCTAGAAAATATCTACAAAGCGAATGCATCTAGTACTAATACCTGGGTGCAAAGGGTATTTTCGACACGAGCCTTTTATACGAAATAGACGGAACCGTTGCCGTCTAATCTTTACTGTCTCTATAAGAATGTGAGCTGCAAAGATACCAAACCTCTCTATCAACGACAACCACTAAACAGATACAGTACGATAGCAGATAGGGCACGATTGAGGTGACGTAAGCACCGATGAGGTGCGGTCGACTCAGAGACGTAGCGATGCCATCTGGCACACGCCAAGCAAACGCCAGAAGTATTTCGAACAACGCAGGAACAAACAACACGGTTTCATTGTGCAAGACGACGGCTACGTAATACTGCTGGCCCCATGGTTCAGCCCAATTCATCGTCTCGCTAAACAGGCTTTACTGCCGTCAGCAATATAATTATTCTCTTTTCATTGGAATCTTATTAAATGCAACAGGTTATAGACCGTATGAAAATATTGAGATTGAAATGCATAAATGCGCTTCTATACATGGCTATTTCGAAAAATCTCAGATGTTACGGTTGGAACTTACTGTTATGTGAGTGTATGAGTTGTAAGCAGATTACTTTGTTCGGCGTTGTATTCGAATTCAATAGACTATTGTTTGACGTCAAACGTCAAAGCGGTAAGTTACTGTTGGCAATTTTTGGAGGTGAGTATCCCTGAAGAGGGTTGGCTTCCCGGACTATTCGGGATAGCATTTCCGCAATCTTTCTGTATCGAGCAACTGAAGTAGTACGGTAAGCAGCGGTTGCTTTATCACAATCAATGCTCCTGCTGTAGCTGTTGGTATCTGCTGATAGAAACGGCGACGGCGATTACGACGGTGGACTGCGGGCAAAGCCTTCGATAGACGGAGCGACCGGCTGTCGAATGAAGGACCAAATTCGTCTATCCTTTGTGCTTTTCTTTGGATCAACTCACGCTAGCCGCTAATGTCAGTTAGTCTTTACACCATCTGTTACACAATTATAGACAGAGAAACGAAAATGCGCATATATATAGCAAGTCAGCAAGATAAAGGGGAAAAAACTTTGCTAATAAAGTGTGTATAATAATATGCGACCAGGTGGGCAAGCTCGTATCCTGTCAGACGGTAAATTATATTCAGACGAGCTATGCCTAGAACCACAATAGACTCGTCATTATTAACGTTCTTATGATGTAATGACCAATGACATTAACAAATTTCTAATCAAGTGTCAATCCGTACCTAATAATAATGACATATTGCGCTTGTATGGAATGGCTCTATGGTTCGAATTTTGAGATAGGAAAATGCCGTAATACTGCAATATTTTTATGGGACATTTAAATGCTGCTTTTTGCTCAGTGTCGGAGACTCACTTGGCTGGAGAAAAATCATATTTTAGAAAAATTTAGCTAAATAGATCTAGAACTCGATATGTGCAAAGCGGAAAGAACTTGGTAGTTATGAGTTAAGCGTCACTATGAGTTAGGTGGTAACGTATTTATTACTGCTAATAAACTTCTAGGCGCGAGGTCTGGTTTCGAAAACGCACATAGACACACTCTGCTTCGTGCTGAAAGTCAGGCTAAAGCAACAGGTAGTGCGCGACATAAATCTCAAAACACTACTATTTAAATAAATAACAGACACTGGACCAAGAAGACACAAATACAATAATAGAGGCTATTATTAAGTAGACCTTATTTCTGGCGCCTTTTTGGGGCGCTCTCCTTCTTATTTGTAGGGCGTCAGATACCCAATAATTGGTTTTGAGAATTACTAATCGTTATTTCTAAAAGGAAGGACGATCTTTAACTTGATAAGGCATCTTGAAAGGGAGATGCTGGTAGAACTTCTAGCCTTGTTTTTTGACCGTCTATGTCTCTAAATTTTCGTACATTATGAAATTATTCCGGAGGAGCAGCAGCACGGCTTTCGCGCCCACTGCACGAGCCTTGAACCTTGATGAGAGCTGCACACTTCCGGAGCATTTGTGCGATTCATTCGATGTCATCATGAACTGGTATATTCAGATTAATGTTGGGCATAATTGTGCAGACGTCGTGGCATTTAGCAGAAGCCGCTTTCATTTTCGATAAACAATAACAAACCTTCGCGCCTACGTGAATAATCTCGGACCGACTATGAATATTCAGAAGATAAAGGCTACGAAATTTCGTGGCTGACTTGCAGTGTAGGACAGTTTGTATTTTAGTAGTAGAAGACTACAATGTGTTAGTTCTTTCATTTATTTATTTGGCGGCTATGTTTGAAGTAGGCTAGCAATAACAAACGCACTGGTAGCAGCCGGTACTTGACAAAACACACAAGCTCTCCTTAAAAGAAGCACTGGCTGATTTTGGTTTCAAGGTAGCGTTAACGGCATCTTTAAATATTTCGCTAACAATGTCTAACAACAAACCAACTTTTCCAGACGAACCGGGTTAACCAACCCGATCAAACACTGCTTCCCATACAATACTTGCCGTCGAGATTTCATTCATTGAAAGCAGCGGCCTTCAAGGATAAGATAGCACAAATTGGCCGTGCTTCCCTTTTAGCTATTTAGTAGCTGATGGTATGCGGATCTAGTAGTACGCATATAATTTGCATGTATATGCTGAACATGGGTTTCATGTGCGGTTTTGCACTCTGAACAGAATACGCTTGTTGATGCACGCAATGCAATGAATACTGGGGACGAGGTCACGCTGGCTACCAACGATCTGTGATCGTGCCTTTGCGAACGTTTGCGCTAGGGTTGTATGGTTTTTTTTTTCGCAATTTTATTCTGTATTATCCGACATACCCACAAAATATCCTATACAAGAGTCATATTCCATACCGTTAATGTATTAATTAACCATGTTAATTACAATAACTATAATTAAGAATTATTAAAGCAAAGAACTATAATTAAGGCAAGGGGCAGTTATAATGGCCAGGGAAAGAGATTATTCAGGAAACCCATGAATGAAAAAGCTAAACAGTAGAGCTCTTGAATATGCGAATTAGCGAATTTTTAAGAAAATCTGAAAAAGAGCTTCACTTGATAGGAGCTTGGCCATTGTCGACCCTGAAATAGTAACTAGTAAGCGAAAATTAGGTGTAAGGAGGATGGATGATCGGGAACGTGGAGGCTAGAGCGACTTATCGCACCGCGAAAACTGATCTACTACGAACCTCAAGTGGACCCACTGGTCTAGACTAGAATACAGAAGCGATACGGACAAAATATATATAGAATGACGGGCGATAGGGGAGGTACGCAGATTTTCGGAGATGGCACATTTTGTGTGTTGATAAAGCTAAAAGCGACGAAGGTTCCTCCACATCATCGGGTCAAGTGGCAGGCAAGCATCCCTAAATAGATAAAGTGGTGTGCGGATATTTTTGAAGGCCGAAAGCGCCAACCTAGAGTGTCTTTCCGGTCCTCTCCCGTTGCTGTTTACTGTTACGTTAATAGGGATGTCAGACAGCTTTGTCTGTAGGGCACGTGTCGAGTAAACAGGTCTCATAATGTGCAATCATACAATGCCAGCATCTTCACCTCGCTATCCTACAGGGCCGTTCGTCCAGGGGATGGCAGCGGCTTGTGCCATATCTACTACCATATATTGAAGGATCGAGTAATGAGTGCAAAGATAAATGAAAAGTAATATTGAACGAATAGATCATACACACCTTTTAACATTTATCATTATTGCTAAATTTAAAATAAACCATTAAATAATAATAATAATAATTAAAAAATATAATTAAATATAGATTATCGTGTGAAGATGAAACTGATGGTGGACTGAATAGCGGAACAAATTTTGCTTATTCCCAAAATTGGTAATACCTTTATAATGCTGTCAAGAAAGAAGAGGTTGCTAACAACAACTAATCTTGGTATCAGAAACACCATAAGCAGATTATGTTCTGAACGGTCTCTTATATAATTATGAATAGTCAAATACCAGTTACCTAAAATCAAGTAAATGCTTATAAAAAAAATTAACAAATAAATATTCGTTGTTCGTGCATTGTTTTCCAGCAATGGGCGTTTCACATCAATAGGTGATTCGATCCGTCTTCCTGATGATGTAACTATGGGTTTTGTGGTCGAAGTTCTGCTCGGACGCCGTTTGACAGTGCTCAGCAATTTCCATTCCCATTTAGAATCTCTCGGATATATCGAAGAAGAAACCTTTCGCAATCAGATTTCGTTCAGTTATTCACGAGCTGGAAATGTACTCAGTCTGAACGAGGCATTTGATCATCGTCTCGATCCGACAAGGTTAGTAAATGCTTATGTACCGTATACTAATTGTAAAGTTTTTCGCCGCTCTGGTATAGATTTAGCGCCTTACATTGTTACGTTTGGTTAATTATAAAGCGAACACACTTATGGGAACCCTTCAGTTGGAGTTCTTTTTTATTTTACAAGATGACTTGTTTGTAACCTTTCACAGTTCCCTGAACATACAAATCTTATTTCTACTTGATCCATGTTGTTTTTGTTGGACCTAACGTGTGCTACTTTGTCGTACTGCAGGTTCTTCTCCGTGCACTGTTACCTGTTTCCCCAGTTTGATGTCTGCCGCCGCATGAAGCTACAACAGCTTCAACTTGAAAAGCAAAATGAACGAGCCACCTTCTCGAATCTCAAATCCAACTCCCTAGCTGCCATCGATGAGACGTCAATGCACGGGAAAACGACGACATCAATGTCAATATCGATATAGGAGAATACTGGCCAACCCCTAAGGCGGATTATAAAAACATTTATGCCGCTCAAAAACCTTTCACGCAGCTTATAATACAATCGTTAGGCAAAAATTGTCTCCCCTGTATTTACCATACGATTTCAAACGTTCGAGCACCTTCGTTTACTCGTTGCTGTGACGTTGTAATCCGTGCTCGTCTATGCCCTAAAATTGATCCTCAGACTCTTTGTCCCATTCCCAGTTGATTGTTGTTGATGTTTTTGTTGTTGGCGTCTTTATAGTTTTTGTTATTGACTTAGATTGATACAAATTACTGCAAAGGTAATTTATAATAATAAGAATATTATTATTATATAATTTAGAGCAATCGCGTCGTTTGTCGTGTTTCTGTTTATGACACAAGCGCGGTTTTATCTAGACACATGTATATAGTGCGTATTTACTTAAAGGGAGCTAAAATGCGTTTCATCGTTAAAGCACATCTTCAAACAGTAAGAATTTACCTGAATCGTACGTTTATAAATAGAGTAAATAAGCTAAGATAGGGACCCCCTATATCTACCACTCCCAGCGACATCAAAATCGGCAACCATTGACTCATCGCTTGCTAGGATAATGGACGCATACCCCCCTGATAATGTCCTGGATGGTGGTATTCTACTTCCAAGATACGACTCAAAAGAGCAGTGAACGTATTTTTTCGTATATTTAAAGCTATATTGCAATAAAACAATACGACGAATTGATTTTGTCCGCATGAAAGTTTTGTTGAATTCGACGTCCTGATGATTATGAAACGTCCTGCAATGTACACATGTATAAATGGAGAATGTATAAAATGTACAGTAAGACATGTACACGGCGATTCAGATAGGCGATATGAAAGAAGAACAAGCTAGTAAAACTGAACATAATAAATGCTAACCTCACAACGTACTTTTCGAAAAAAAAACCGCTTGTCACTTATGCTATTTTACAGAAACATGGTGATATTTTATCAGGAATACTTTCATTCACTTTGTTAGATCATATTTGAGTTGGTTTAAGAATACCACCTTGTTGTGCACGTATCCCGAATGTGTGAAAAGTAATTTCTATGAAAATAATGAAATGAAGTAATTTCTATGAAATTAAAATAAGAATGACTTATGGAATGATCTTTAAATCCGGAAACACTTCGAGAACGGGTGCGAGTTAGTCACATTTATCTTACCCTGTATATTACCATTATTATCCACAATTATTTTTTCAAAAAATACTGACAAATTATAGCATATCGGCATATATTTATTATACTCTATATGCATGCAATAATACTATTACCGATTTCTGTATATAGCTTGTGTTCGTATCCGTTTTGACGCCGATCTGGATCGACGCTTCCTCGTAACTTTTCAATTTCAATTACTCATTTTGGGCAGAGAAGTTTACTTTGTTCATAAATCATACATCCAATTCATGCTCTTTCGTTTTCACACAGCAGTTATTATCCTTCTGTTCGTCGTTTGTTGTTACCAGTCGACGTAGCTTTCCTGTCTGCATTACGAAAATAACTTTTACGAATAATTTTGTGATCAAGAAACACATTCGAATGGATAATGTCGCCGGTAAAATTTACAAATTTGGCGCCATAAGCGGCAGTCTACGGTCCATGTTTATCTTGAATTCCGACATTCATGTTATTAGATGAACAGTTCCGGTATACGGACTCGGCAGCGTTATCTACGAGGGTACTCTTCAGAACTAGAAATTGTATCATAACGCTTTCAGAAACTAGGGTCATTGTATCATAGCGCTTCTTTTAGAATTTTCTTCAATTTGTTTTGAAACGAAACGCGGTCTAATAGTTGTATAATAAATGAGATGTCCACATAAGTGTCCTAGAAGATAGTGCTTAGAAATTGGTCACTTTGTTTTACCTTGCATGTAAATTTTTTCCTTTGTTTTGTGGTCTTTTAACGTTACGGTTGCTATCCGATTTTAAGTTGAGGACGATATTATCTCGTAGCTAACGAGTGACGTTTGATATAGACGATCAAACCTGCATCGTTCATGGCAGAGTAAAAACACGCTGTATAATATGGCTGCGGATAGCATGTCAGTATTGGACGCTTGTCGTTACTCCGCGTTCCAAATTGAAATGTTTACTCTAGTGAAATCGCATTCGACCTCAATCATTGACTTTCTAATAATCTTAATTCAACAGTAAGATCCATCGGTGCATGTCGGTTAACACCTGGAAGAGTTTCTTGCAGTTAATTACGCGGGCGACCGTTAGTCCAGTAAAAAAACATCTACGAAAGACCTATTTCTCAGTGTGTAATAATAATTATGTTACATAACAAAACAATTGAGTACAAACTCATTACATGCCTCTGGGATACCATTGAGAACAATTTGCGTTTGAGACAACAGTGCATCATTATTATGTTGAAATGAGAAAATTAATTCTCGCAGTTTAATATTAGAGTATCTCATGGTAGCATTTCGTGGTTATAAGACTCGCCAGGTGGCCAACGTTAGCATAGCAACAACCGTACTGGTTAACGCGCAACATGTAAACATGTACACAGTTCAGCATTATACTTAACTAAACAGATCTATTGTTTGGGTGAAGGAAGTTCGATTGGAAGGAGTCTACCAGAATGCGCCATTCCACGCTTGTAACGCACATATGAGCATGCCGTAAGTAAATGACGGTGTTCGCGTACCTGTACACGTCGTTATACTTGTTCAGGGAAAGAACAGAATCACAATTCGAGTAGGTGGCAGCAATGTGCCTTGAAGAGCCGGAGATAGGCTAGCAGGGGATAGTACAGAAGCGTAGAGCTACTATCGACGAAAAGCAAACTTGGAGGACACCGTAGTTGGCATGCAGGAATGAGGGTCAACGGCCACTCGCTCTGCGCCTACAAGGTCTTTAGATCACGAAACGTATTTCGTTCATTGAAAGTTGTCTATGGCTATATCGCGGAATACTCTATCTCGCCATCCTACTCACTCATTTCGGACAGTTGGCCGGAGAAGCCGACTAAAGGCGCCATCGGTAAAGTTCTACGTGCGCAAAACGGACGATTGGTCACTTTTGTTCGTAATGATTATAACGTGTCTGCAGCTACACCCCGTTTCCCTTCTTCAGTTTTGTTGCGTTTTCGGTCTCATCGGTAGCCCCCCCCCCCCCCCCCCGGGATTGCGGATTCTTCTGCTTTCTGTCGAAAGAAAGAACGTTTGAGTCTAAATACCATGGTGTCAATCAGCTAACGCTTGTTTCTGCGCTTCTAAGGACCGAAGGATAAGCAGAAAATACAAGGCCAAGTCGTCGGCAGCGCCTTGTAGCCGGGATGGAGAAGTCGTTTTGCGAGTTCGCTGTCCACAGACCAGCCTGCACTAGTCTGCGTACTGTGTTTCCGGACACGCGCTCCTTTTGCATCTCTTTTCTGAATTCACTTATGAATTCAAATGTATTTGTGAAATACGTTGCCAAATATCCTGACCTGGATATCCATCAGGAGAATTCGCACCCACAATAATCAAAAAGTTGGCAATTTTCTTTTTCTTCAAGTGCTGCAGAGACCCTTTGGTTCTTATGAACTTGCCGAATGCCAGACGAATCGCTCTGTTTTTGCAGAACGCATTGGCGGGAATTTGGTGGAGGACGTTCCTACAACCTTCAAGCGTCTCTTCTCACCTATCTCGAAATCGAGCTCAACTGACCAAGCTGGCCGCTGATCTTTCGCCCGCCATCCTGCCGCTGTCATCAAAACGAAGCGTACCACAATTAAGCATTTGTCATCGGCAGAAAGCCTCTATCACTTCACAACCCCTCATCCTGCGCTTACACATACATAAATGTGTCATCATTTTGAAATATCGTACTTTTTTCTATTTGTTTAATTACGATAATATAATAATATCAATATGCTTATATTAATATCTCAAATAAGTTTACGATTTTGTATTTAGAAGTAAAATTGAGCCACGTTACAGCTGTCATTAGTACCGTTGCGATTTTAATCCTTTACTGCCAAGATACGGGATCGACGAATCAGATTGGAAGTTTCAAAATAAATGAGGGCAGAGGGCGTACTCTTGCGCGGTCTGGAATACGCGTAAAAAATACGCGCAAAATATATTTTATTTTAATACCACATACATAAGGCACAACGCCTAAAGTGTTGGAAGGAAATATACCTGAATTTAGAACAGTTCATCACGAATATTTCATTATATAATAACAGTCCTCATCAAGCCGCATAGTTTTAGATAACGTAGGGCTATATAAAATCATTTTGTAAAAATCTGTGTTATGTCTAGTAATGGCTTGGGTATTTACTCGCATTGAAGCGATAAACTTAGTTGTGTACTTAATATAGTAACATTTACAAATAGCGATAGGAAATCCGCCTCTAAATGCCCTGCATTATTTTAAGACTGCCCCTAATGGTCAAACAGCTTCATGGCAGAACACTACATATTTATTGTTTTGAATGAACTATTATGAACAGTAATTAGCAATCAAGCAATTTTATTCAAGTGAATGTTCGAACAGGTCGATCACAGATCGATGATTGACAGGACTAGGACGTCGTGACGAGACAAGCGTCGTTATAACGTCGATACGTTTTTCGTAATCCTTTGTCAATCATTGCAGGTGGGCTCTCATCCAGAGCGTCCGAGAAAACTACACAAAGTGGCAAATTATATGATTATTCTTCTTCAAACCACCTGCGTACCTCGTCGTAATTTTCCAAGGTTCATAAATCGAAAGTCCATTATATGTTACTTATGCACTTTATATTTCAGCAACTATCTCAAAGTTCGAAAAACATTTGTAATGCATAGTTAAACAGAATATGTAATAACGATCATTGTTTCTGTTGATTTTTGGCTTTTTTTTTTTATATGCCTGTCATGTTGCGTTTGATTTCTATGCTTAGCTCCTATAACTTAGCAATTCATGTAAATCGGCGGCTTGACCTAGAGGTGATAATCCATGTTTCTTTCCGGCGTAAGGAAACACGCTATTTTCTATACTTACAAGACTTCTAAAAGTGCTTTTACATTTTTAATATATATATTCGACATCCTCAGGCGACATCCTAGCCGTTTACAATAGTACGCCTCCACCCTGCGTTTGTAACCGTATAGATTTGCTTTACATTCTATTAATTCATTGTTTACTACATTCTTCATTAACACTTGTTAGCAAGCGGCAGGTTAGCTTATGTCACTACCTAGTACGCTACGGATTAGTAGAATCCTGTGCGCGGCGCTCGAGAGATCCTGGTGCCTTTCTCCTTTAGCAAGAGGACATGACGCTAATAATTGCACAAGGTAAGGGAAACGCATCGGCCTCTTCCCACCATAACCGAACTGTGAAACCGATGTGTGGTCCCTGGATTGTCAGCTAAGCTTGCCCTTGTTCAGCGATAGCGCGCACAGAAGCTGGCGTCACTCCCCATAGACCCCCAGGCCATAGGACGACATGGTGCGCCGAATACTAGCTGGTGTTTTCAGCTAGCTGATAAATAAAAGACTAGTAGCTCAGGCGTCGAGACCTGAAACAAAAATTTCAAGCAAAAAAGTGAAAAATGTTTTCCAGTAAGAACAATCATGGCGTACATGGATCTTTGAGATTCATATTTCTAATGGATGACACTTCACTCTTCGATTACACATATTTGTCAAATATTTTACTTAGGAAAAGGTTCGAGTCGGTTTGTTAAACAATATGGAATGGCGAATGACAACACGAGACCATGCCCTCTTTACTTCAATCGATGTGTATAGTATCGTTACGTCACTAATCTAATAATAAGGGAGTCTGTATCAAGTATCGCCGATGACGATCATCGGCGACCAGTGCGAATTTCTGTGCCCCGGCAACTCTAATGAGCGGCTATTATGCCACCCCCACAATGATCAGCCAGAGTTCTGTCTACTGATATACCACGAATTTTATAATAGACGTTATCAAAGTATCATCATATAAAAGAAACACTTTTACCGCAAGCTAGGTTGAAATAATTCAGTTATAAATAGAGTAATAACAAACTATGACAACACATATGTCAAGCTTTACAACTAGAGCTCCTGTTGTTCGCTTGCATTAGTTACATTTAAGCCTCGTTTCTTAGTTCGTACAATCGAATAATTCTATTCGCTATGTCTGTTTAAAGAAACAGCTTACTAGTCGACCTGAACCAAAAAATGTTTACACAAAATTAGGCTGACCCACAAACGCTGTTTTGGCAGGGTTACTCTATTCTCGTGCAGCACAATACTAGTGTCAATCAACATATCTAGGTTTAAATAGGTTAACTACGCACAATCTTGGCTGGCGTTGGTGGAGGCAAGAGAGGCCAGCGGAGCTTTTGTATTGGCATTCTGGTGCCCATTAGTCATAGTAGCTGCCGCTGCGACAGGGACGTGTCGATACGTTGCAGTGCAATTTTCCTCAGGAGGGGCGTTGGGCACCTTTTCGTACTGGTCAGCGAAGGCAACATCGTGCTTTGGCTGTGGTCGGCAGCAGGTCCAAAGCGGGCACCGGCGCCAGAAACAACAAATAATGCAGGATAAGCCAACAAGAAGGCATAAAAGGGACACTGTCACTGATATCACAATTGCCCACCTGGAAAATCGAATTAAATGCAATAGCAAAGTGTAGAAATTCACACCCGTACGTGTATACTTTGTGTACTAATAGAATGTATCCGCTTCGTTCTACATGCTGCAATGAATGATTTAAAAAAAGTTGCATTTTAAAGATAAAATTATGAAAACAATTTGTAAAATGGACTAAGTAATCTAATAACAAATGAGGGGCTGGCTAGATGAAAGCATTAATTAATGTGCGTTGCACAAGTGCAAGCCCCCTTTTATCTTCAGTACTCAGCTGTAGAGCTCAACTTCGGCATATAAATATGCATGAGAACCAGTAAGTTAAATATGTTTGCATTAATTTATCAACCACTAATGTGCTTCATTAGGATTAATCACTGATTTTATATAATATTCGTATAAATAAGTCTTATCATTTACGCGCAACGAATGATGGGGTGTAGTTAGACTTCACTGGCAAAATGCCGATAGTGCCTACGGCGGTACATTTCACGTGTTCCAATACTGGCCGAAGTATCGAGGGTTACAATTTGAAGCTGACATCATGATATCTAAAACACGTTTTGCGTTTCTTACTTTGTACAGCATACATAATTTATTTGCATTGTATTTGAAAGTAACTCATTATACTTTTTATTATCCTTCTAGATCAGCGTTTACCAGATACTAACGTTCGATCTATTTCGTAGAATCGCCGGTGTGTCGGGCAGCATCTTTGCTGATCGAGATGACAACATCGAGTATGATCGGATGGAAAACGGCCCGGGCAGTGGTAGTATCGAAACTGCGTGTGGTTCGGATACGTGGTTTTTTCGTCGTCGTCAAAAAGTTTCTCCACGCAAGTTATGGAGGCTGAAACTTAAAAAAAAGACAAAAGTAAACCTAAAATGACTCTTTGCTATTATAAGCTTGTACAAATCTATGTGGAAGGTTAAAATACATAAATCACATTTGAAATACGCAAACGGAATCTGCGGACAGAATTCAGAAAATGTTGACCTTAGATCTTTTACAGCTGATTGAGTATCATCAGATAATAAAGAACTTAAGGGGTAACCTTCTTTTCTTTTACGGTTCCGAGCGAATGGCTAAATGGGTGCGTTATTTTTTTGTATCAGTATAGTCTAGGTAAAGCGATAAGCATTGATAGACGTCGTATTCGATTCTACTCGTCCTTATGGTTTCCTTCTACCGCCGAGCGTAACAAGTTGTTTCGCAGGAGCCGTGTCGATACCGATCAAACTTACAATAACGTACATTGTTAGGCCTCAAAACAGTTCAAGTATGTAGTTATATTTGTGTTACACAAATCTGGTAGTATTTACTAGAGATTCGAAATAAATAACAATCGTTATAGTAACTGTAGAGCACACAAACGCTTACTAAATCCGATAACTGAGATGTATTGAACCAGAAATCGCTCCAAGTGAGAATACTGCCTGCAATGTGGCCAGGTCGGGTATGTAAAGCAAGTCAACTGGAATTACAAACTCGAAAATCGCTTGTGTTTGCGTCTCTGTAAATTTTCGCACAGCATTTTAAACAGGATGACGCTGTCGAGGAGGTCTTGTATCTAATAATGTAACTTAAAAAAAACTTAAGCACACACTCTGAAGCAAAGTAATCAATAATGCAAACTTTACTAGAAAATAGGTGTCGTCGTCGTTCATATGAAAGGCGTCGTACTGTAGAAATCCAGTTCTGAAGTAGTTGATAATTTCCACTCACGTCAGCATAAACCGAAATAGCTAACAATGTCCATAAACACAACTTCGGTCATCATCCAGACAGACACGAAGTCCATCCGGCGACAACACAATATCATAAATACTTCTACTGTCAACCTGACTGGATCAACTTTCAGAGCCATCCCTTCTCCCAAAGTTACAGAACTATTTTGCCGACTTCCCTTACCTACATTATTCTAGACACTAAAGGCTTCGCACCTTGGAGACCTGCTGCGGATATCAGTACGGACTGCCACCAAGATAATCACCACGCTCAAATTTTCAAGGACCAAGGGAATCAACTAAACTACTCTAATATGAGCAGCTTTATGTCACCCTTACCCACATCTATATACATAATCCCATATATATATATATACATAATCAAAAAAAATGTTCAAGAAAGAAAAATTGTAGCAAAATTTGCTTCAAAATAATTTGGAAAATAGTTTTCGGAAAGTATGTGGAAAAGAACCCGAAAAGATTTTGCCATTAATTTGATAAGAAGGATAACGACGATCTCTAGCTATTTCCCGTTTAATACCGCAGAAAGACTTAACCCTTGAAAGATTTCGAACGTCTCTGCTAACATGGGTCAGGTTCACTGATGCAACGAAGTTGGCATAAATAAGCGGGGACGGGGGAGCAGTAAAGAGTGGGCCACAGTGCAGCTCGAGTGAGTTGACCTTTAAATTCAGATGGATATGTCTCGAAGAAGGACCGCAGCTGGTCTGAATACCAGACCACACATAGCAGATTCGTTCGTAAGAGGACAAGTTTGATTCAGCACATTCACGTAGGCCTGAACTGGAGAGAAGATCGTAGACCTTTCAACTGTCCTCCATCTCTCTTGGTGAGTTGCTGAAATAGGGCACGATATCATGATCCAAAAAAAGAAAACGTGCGTGCGTCGACTGTCATATTTGTGTTATTTTGATGGTGACTGCAGTGCGTAATCGATCTACTTCAGCGAAAGAAAGGAATATTTCGTAAGCTCTTTTTGCGCGACTGGTGACCTACAACTACAGAAAGGCCACCATGTTTTAGTATATGAGAAAAACTTTCGCTTCTGTGATATTATGATAGGACGCCGTACCGAAGAAAGATCGTCAAAGTTAAACAATACTTGAATTGATAATTGTAAGTAAACTAACAGCAATAGCCTGGTCATACTGTGTAGAACTTAACTTTTGTAAACGAGAAGGCTACTGTATTACACAAATGTAATTAGTTTTCTGTTTTGTTTTTTCTCTTTTAATAAAGATGTGCTTGATATGATGATGATTGAAATATTTAGGAAACAAATATATATTTAATTGGTAAACTAATGAAATTAATATGCCAGGTTGAATCTTCTCAAATGTGTTATCTGCTTCTATACAATACAGGACTAGCGTGCAGGTATGCGCATCAAACTACTGGTATATTTCTCCATCAAGTATACAGAAACTTGTAGTTGTTGTTTAGACTTTGAATTTCACAGCTTTCAGACGCGTAGATAGAATAGGAATTTGCAATGACTTCTCAAATCAAATAATCGTAATCTTAGAGCAAATTTCTTATTGCCTTACAAGGACTTTGCATATGTTTCCGATACATTCAAGGACCGTGGATCGTAACCTATATGAACGGTAGGGACTAGGGGGCTCGTACAGACACAGTGAAATGATCTTACAGTTTAGAAGAGCACCGCCCGCCGCGTCACTTGGCCAGACAGCGGCCCACCGTGATAATCCGTCGGACACATCCCCACTATTCACGAGGGCAGACAACGACCACATCCACCGAAGCCCCCAACTCCTCTGTGCCTCGATATCCTATTCTTATCTCTATTTGTTTTAAATGAACGCCTTTTTGTCGGAAAATGAAGGTAGTAAATTTTGCGGTCCCATTTTAATAGTAAGGATGAACTAGAGACACGCATAATTTAAGATTAGTAGAAACATATCACAGTAGCGTTTAAACAAACTATACCCACCCTTCAATTAAAGTTCGTGGCTTTGAGCTTTTTCGTAATGTCTGCTTTGATAAGAGGCACCTTAGAAGATGAATCGTCTTTTGTAAATCTAATAAAAAGTAATTGCGCGTATCATAAAGATAAGTGCCGTCCTTTTACGGGTTGCAGATCACCACTATGATCGCGTAAAAGAGATAGTATTTAATCAATTATGGTTTCGTTAACTGGCGAGCGCCACAATCTGTAAGTATGGTGTATCCTCTGTACGCTATTATATAAATAAAAAAGCTATTAAGTTTTGCCCCTATTGCTGCTATTACGTTTACTTAATCAGTCAGCTACACTCGGTTAATTGCCAGTGTCACCTCAATTACAAAGTAAAAATCGGAAGTTCGAATGATCAATAATAATTTTAAGACGTATATTTTCCTTATTACAGGTTTTTTGGCATACTGGAAACACCTTCATGTTGTAGGTAGACTTGAGATAATGCCATAAGATCAGTATTTTGTGGTCAGAAAGTAGTGTAAAATCCCTGACGCAGAAAAGCATTTTCCAACAAATAAATTTCCATTGAGTTTTGCGTACAATTAAGTGGGGTGCAAAAAGCGGAAGTCTGTCTGGTCTTTCAGATATAGTTTACCTTTCATAAGGAAACTGATTATCAAAGATTTATATGGGCAAGAATAAGCTGGGTCTGCAGTAAACTTGGATGACCCAAGTTGATTTCCTGTATAAACAGTTTGCTCCTATATCACAGTGCCTAGCTGCCCCGCACAGAGGGACGCTGGCGTCGACATAAAGCTTCCTTTATCATTTATAAAACTCATGCCCAGCATAGAGTGACGCTTTCCTGTACGGATAACAGCGGCATTGATTCAGCTCGTAGCAAATAAGCAGAGTCACAACTCTATGACCGGCCAGGGGTGCGACATTTTGAAAGGAGAGCTCAAACTAAATAATTCTAGCCTTCAAAAAGCGCATCATATAACAACAGCTATATGAATATATATCTAACTTCTGCAAGCATATGCAGTTTAAGATGCACGAAACAACTATCGTTCAAGATTTTCTGAGCATATTTTAGGCAAATTTATATGAGCAAACCATCTTCGACATTCTAATAATGCACGCCATTGAGACAACGTTAATCTTCACTTTGCCCTTAATTGTCGAGAGTTTCTTCTATGCGTGCGAGAAGAATATGATACACTCAAACCTACCTAAAAAAAGGTATCTTAGGTAAACGGCAGAAGCATGAACACCGGGACTGGTCCTAGCGCATAGGTGGAAAGCGATGCGTAGCAAGCTTTAGAGAATAACGTTTTGCACTTCGAAGATATTCAGTCTGGTTAAAGAAATAGATGTTTCTTATTAGAACACGCAATAATTTGTTTAGACTGATTGAATTAAAAAGCGGTCAGATCAATTTTAACTTATTATAAGACGATGCAGTCAATGCGTTAGACGCGTGATCTGTACCTGTTGAATGGTGCCAGAATATATACATAATGATTCTAGCCGGAGTCAAAGCGTGATTCGTTCAACGTTTATCAGATCGACTTGTGGTGGTCGCCTTGTCCTGTCGTCAGTATAAGACCAAATCACTTTCTTCATGCAGACATCATATACTTGTTCTACCGCAGCATGTCAGCTCACAACGATTCACTTTTATGGCCTGGTCGATATCAGATGAATTGATCTACAGAAGTAGATTACGTGACGGCTACGTACTGGATGTTATGTCTATTTCTCTAGATCGTTAAGTTTATTGCCGACTAAATATTTAGTGCGGACAGAAAACGTAAGATCTTGTTACGTTCGTGTCGTATATCTATAGCTTTTGTTGTCGTTGAACTGCATTGGCCGCGTGTTGATTGTAGTTTAGCCATCACTAAAAGTTTAAAAGATTACTGCCGAACAGCTTTTCAGTAGCATTGCTCCTCCTTCATGGGCTCTCAATAGACTCAGCAGCTGAATCTAGCGCACGACGAAAAAGAGGAAAGCGCGGTTTGTTTTGAAAAAGTAAGCATTCGTTCATTCGTTAGTCGGTCAGGGAACACTAGCTAGTGCTAGTACTAGCCCATCCAGTCTGTGGGCCTTGGATAGAAATTGGCAGAAGGATACCGCTGTTATGGACATTGCGTTACCAGCAGCGTCCAAGATTATGCACAGACAGAGCGATGCTTTTAACCGATCATATGTACTGTATTCCAAAGGACGCTCATTCAAGTCATGTCAATGTACATCACAGCATTTCACAATGGACATCTAGGAGTAGATGTTACCTAACTGAATTTATAAGTTAGTCAATATATGATTTCTTTTAATAAGCTCATAGGATATACTTTTTTTTGGCCCGGTTTTGCTCCCGTACCAATATCCATAACTTCAGTAACATAACATTGACGTTGACTGCCTTAATAATGAGGTGATGGACGCCACCTGTAAATGAGGTTCGGAGTTCGATTCGCAGCTGCCACTGAGCGCGTTTTTCGAATCTTTTGAAGTTCTAATAAAGCCAGGGTGAATATCACTATACCTGTGTATTTGAAATTGAACCCCACTTTGTCACAGGCATTACTATAAACCCCGCGGGTATCAGCGAAAAAAAATCTCAGCTTAGCAAAAAATCGTATTTCATATCGTCTACGCCTGAGTAAAATTCACCAACCTCCTAACACATTAAAGGTTACATTGTGTCCACTTATTTTCTAAAATCATTCAGTCATGCCTAGTAATGTTATTATTGATCTGATCACAGGCACCTGTTGTATGAAAGCAAACTGACGCGTCCCGTAGGGACTGCGTTTTTGAGACGGCTGCGTAAGAATTTTACTAGCTCTACCATGTGCTATTCTGTGACGTCAGGAGGGAGTTATCTAAGAAAGCTACGATCCTGCGGGAAAGCTCTTCAAATGCCTACCAAAACATACGGAAGCTGACGGCTGACTCGGTGCTGTTGGTCTAATGGTGCCACGCCCTATGGCGTTGGCCTTGCTGGCTCCGGCATGATGGAACGATGAAGAGTCGAACAAAGAGCAGTAGCAGTTTGCGCATAGAACCGCTCACAGTGTTCAACGGTCAACGTACAACTGTTTCTTAAATCAGCTCGAACAACACTGTCCCTAACGTAAGCTCATTCTGCTGCGATGTCTCCGGAGCTTGCGAAAGCTTTCTAGAGTGTTGGGTCTACACCCCTGCGACGTGGTCTAGCTCACGCACCATTAAGTGTTTCTAACGGAAAAACATTTTTGGCTGACACCAGACCGCTACTACGAATTAAAGATTGCCATCTCGAAAAGGTAGAATTGAGAACTTATCCCTATAATGGCATTTTGTAAATATTAGCATGGCAAAAAGTAGTCGAACAAGTTGGTAAATTTGTCTGTAAAATCTAGATGCGAATTGTAGTCTTCTGTTTTTTAATTTTTATCTTTCTTAATTTGCATCGATTTTCACTGATTCATTCATGAAACTCAGGCACTGCGGAACCTACCATGACAATGTTTTTATTGGTTAAAAAGTTTTCTCTACTTCTGCGGCTTTGTGGTTTTTTTTTTATTATCATTTGTATGGTTTTGCTAGACGGGTTCTTCTCAAAAAATACGTGGTCTTGTAGCTTGAAAATGGACGAAGATGACCGAAAATAAAATGAACTGTTCATTAGGGTGCATTCATCGAGTGACAAGGGCTGCTTCTTCCTGAAGAACGTGTAGAATTTGCTCGATACTCTGCCCAAAAACATAACTCGAAGTCGACAGTAGAGCTGTGGTAACATAGACCGGAATAGAAAATTATATGCCAACCTCTTCCACGCAGTAAAAAGACTGCATGGTTAACACAATGAATAGCAATTACCAATACAGCTAACAGAGAAAATAATGTTCTTAGTGAATCAAATTAAAAATATTGTTTTTCTTGTCCTCATCATTCTGTATACCTTTGTTGAATGATTGCAGTGAAAATTTCACAGTCAAAAAGATTGCAAATAATATAAACAAGAAGTATATTCAAATATGTAGCCCATAGTAGCGGAATGAACAATTGGTAGCCATGTCCGTCTATCGCACAAACCTTTTTCATCACTTTTGACATGTACCATTTTGTTGAAAACGTTCCCTTTATAAGTGTTAATAAAATCCTGGGTCTAAGTTATCGACATCACTAGCCAGCCTCTCACAGACCATCTAATTTGCTTGCAGGGAACATTGGTTATTTTCGAAGATCCCAAAAATTGCCAACATGTACTATGTCCTGAGTCAGGACGAAAAGCTTACATAGCACTTAGCATAATACGTGTAAATAATGTACAGTCAAGAGTTTAGATGGCTAGAGACGTTAAAGATTATTATTAAACATCAGTTAATATAGTAGGTTCATTTTTATGACTAGACATAAATAGAGCAGATTCGCTTTATGCAAACATAAGCTACCATGGACAACGGATGGTTTCCACTATGAGGACCACGCTTCAATTGAAGACGGCTCAGATAGAATATCAACCTTGGATTAGGCTGCTATGCCCAGAGCCAGGTTAGTATAGCCCTGTACTGGCAGTTAATGTGTGTTCATAGCTGGAGAGAAATATGGGCTTTAGTAGCGAAGATAGAACAAATCGGTTCGTCGATTATTGACTCAAGGTTATCGGCCGTCCCCGCTTTCTACGTCATCGTCGGCAGTTTCGCTTCTTTTCCCTCACACGGCTGCAGTGCTACACAAACTGAACACTCTATGCGTACGAAAGAGCCTTATATAGTACTCCTAGCTGCAGGATACTCGCTGCCTGGTGTTTACAACACTCCGTCATCCAAGCATTAATATTGGCATCGATACGCCGACTAACCATACGACAGCTTTGTCCTTAAATCAAGCCTCTTTCTTAGCAGATAATAGCTAGTGCTAAACATATTACTACTACCTTAGGATATATTATTCTAGATTGCCCCAGAACCTAGTGTTAGGCAATGGCGTGTGAGCGCAAACCTAATTGTTTTGAAATTTAAATATTTTTCGTGATTGGAGATAATATCTTTTTTTTTTTACTTCTTTACTTTATATAAATCCTCCCACAAGCGTCGTAGATTTATTGTTTATAGTAGTTGAACATGTTCAGGAAGATTATTACGACAAACACTACGAGCACAGCGCGAGTTTTCTGTACTGTGTATCTTCATTTTTATCCGATGCTGTTTTATCTTTCGCGTTCGTATAACGTAGAGGAAAAGTATAGAAAAGATGGGGGTATTCGCCGCGAAGAAGGCCGTGGCAAAGCAGCGTATTGGTTGTGGTAAGGAACCAGAACAAGCCGAAAAAGCCAGCAGGCCATAGGGAAAAGCTTAATGAGAGCTTTCCTCTCGGGGAGGCCTGACGAAGGTTCCGAAGCCACAGTTTGCATCCAACGAGCATATCAGCAAATAAAACCAACATCGGCTCAGTCGCTCTTCGCGACTGGCCTGCGCTCGTGCTGCTCACACATTACTGGAGTTAACGTAGATTAAATTACATACAAGTAAAACGTCGACACGGAAGGAAAGGGGCAAAGATCCGTTTTCTTTATTACAGGACGAGAACGTGACATCGCATCATCCTTAACACAAGCTGGTTCTCGCAACGTTTACCACAGCTAAGCTTAGCGGCAGAAATAATAAATGACCATCCCATAGTAGGCATTTAGTTCAAGGCAATGCGTTTAACGTAGCTGATAGGACTGCAACCCTTACATTTAAGGACCGTTATCTTTTTCTTGGGATTTAAAGACCGCTTCGTCGATTGGAGGAAAGAGACAATTCAATTTCTACGACTGTTATGCAGATGATAATAAGAATGCACCTGAAATATAATGGATTGCAGCGCAACTCGTGATGTACGTCTGGCTCGTCATGATGATTTCAGGAAAAATACGCTGACTACAGAATGAGTAGATTCGTGAGGCGACCTCAACAACAGCATCTATCGTGAATTAGTTGTGAAGCTTCTACGAATTCATAACCAAAATATCATCTGATGAATCTTCTCTGAGCATAAAATATGCTAGCAATTAGCTGGACAAAAAATCGTGCATTTTTATACTATAGTTAAATAGAACGAAACAACCCTTTACAGTATATTGCTGATTATAACAGTATTTATTATAATAAATACATAAACCCTATAATTGACTGCCATTTCAATGCACAGCGTATAGAGACTGCTAACACACGTTCTCTTGTTTTATAGGGTAACTTTCGCAGGAATCGCAGTTTAGATTCTGTATCGGCCATGTGCATATACAAAGAATTTTGAGAGTACATACGATACATTGAAAGTCTTCGTGATGGTAGTATACTGCTTTTCAAAGGAAGACCTCATGGGGTGTTTGATTGCTATTGAGTGGCTGAGCGAGGACGCTGCTGGCAAAAGGCCAGCTCCCGTCGGTATAGTAGCGGTGGGCTGAACGGTTCACAAACAGGCAGGAGCACAAACACAAAGCTGAAAGTGACCGTCTATGAAAAGTTATATTAGCAACGATCAGCATATGCGCAACGTTTTACATTTGATAACTTGTTGCCCACTTCAGAGCTAGCGACGTGCTCTAATACAAGCATGAGGCATCACCCTGGGCTAGAACGCATATCGTTCTGCTCGACTTTGTTTG
Source organism: Varroa destructor (assembly GCF_002443255.2). Taxonomy (NCBI): domain Eukaryota; kingdom Metazoa; phylum Arthropoda; class Arachnida; order Mesostigmata; family Varroidae; genus Varroa; species Varroa destructor. The sequence goes on along the minus strand of NW_019211456.1, from coordinate 809,985 downwards.
TCGAAGGTTCTATCCTATTGTAATCGGCATCATCATAGAATCTACCTATATTTGGTTATTGAAAAAGTACTCGCTCTTCTTAAGCCGGAATTTAAGCAAATGTTCTTTTTAAATATAATTCAAAATAACGCTGTAAAACCAAATATGCACCATTCTGATCGATGACCTGCAACCCTTTTCCGGGTAATACCGCAATATTATCACCATAATTTTTTTCAATCCCGGCCGAAAAATTGTAACAATCTCAATTGAAACTAAATGGACGACATTAATTGAGTTAAAATAAATTAAGGGAGTTCTATAGAGACAGACCGAAAGAGGTGGTAGTAGCTTGATGGTGCAAGCTCTAGGCAGGCCAAAAATCGTAGAGCACGCTTGATTTTTTTTTATTGCACATTATTGTTGTATGTGATTTATCTCCCATTACCTGTGATCAGTTGTTGTAAAATCCGATTTTGTCCGGAAATACGATAATTCACGTGATATCCAAACGGTGAGTTTTTTTCCAATGGTGTTTAGTATGGCAATACCATGTCTGCCCACGTAATTTTCTTAACATTCACAATAGCAAGTAATCAACATCTTCTGTAATTAGTCGATCGCTACAACGAGCATCTTCTATATTGAAATTTCTAAAAGAAAAGTACCAGAAAGAGTTGCTTCAAAAACGTATCTTAACCATAAACAACCCAAATATTTAATAGGCATTCATGCCTTTATCCAAATGTAATTGTAAAACATAGTAATTATTGTAGAAGTTTTATCGTAAGTATGGATGCAAGCATTTCAGCACATGGTACTTCTGCCAAACCTCAGCTCTCAATGCCAACCCAACGCCGACCCGATGCGACTCAAAATACCCAAAATTTTTAAGTCATTTAACTGTGAAAGTGGTCAATACTTTTTCAACAACCCAAGAATTAACCTTAATGCATATATTTAAAATATAAAAACTGTTTACAAGGAATCACTGGCTACAGATAGCACAATAAGTAATAACACCAAAAACAGTAGTCGAAATCGATAGGCGTTATAGGATGTCTCTGCTACAGTAGCTGTCGGTACCTAGCGGTCGGTCAGCAGCTGAAATGATAACCTCTGTGTAGCCAAGGATAGGCTGCTTATCGGTAAAGAATAACCGAAATAAGAGTAGGTGGCAGAATGATGCTTTGTACTGTCATAATAAAAATAGCAGAACTTTGAAAGACCTCCACCGACAACATCCTAAATCCAATACTTCCGAAGAAACACAATCCCCACGTTATATGTGCATATTCTGCGTTTCTTCAACTTACGTTAGTAGTGCTGCACTTTCTCTATCTTTTGCGCTCTCGTAGCGTTCAATTTCTTATTGCCAGATCCATATTCTGTACTAAATATTAGGTCCAACCACCCGTGTCTGTTACTTCAACTAGCACCGATCCATTTCAAACTAGCGAGGTACTGTATAATCGGATATTTGAGTCGCCAAAAAAGTGATCATCTGATGTTGTTATAAAGGGCTTTAACTAAGCACCTACCCTAATTATTGGGGATACCATTACCAAGGAAGTTAATGGATAGGGAAAGCAATAAGTACGAGGCAGTAGTGCATATAGGTACACACAAGTTGAAGGGTCGTATTTGCTGTTGTTACAATTGATTATTAGAATTTGTGGTGTTGATACAATACATTACCTTTAGGAAAACCTCAAATTCCTGATGTCCACGAAAACTTTTTATTGTAATAATTAATCACAAAGAAATGGCCTAGGGCACTACCTATAAGGCATACAATAAGGTCGAACAAGATGAGGCTCGATCAGAACCACTTGTATATACAATAGCAGGAGTTCATCGCAGGAGGGAGTCGTATATTAGAAATCGTAAAACCATTAAAGTAATGCCTTCCTTCCCTGAAGTAACACTCTTCGTGTTGTCAGTTAAAATAACTGTCGAAAATTTAGGATGATTGAAATCTAGTTAGCTATACCGGAAGCTATTGCAGACTTAAACCACTACAGCGCGATACTCAAAAATGTAACTTACCAAAGATCGGCTGCCTGCAACAGATGAGGACAATGGCTATTGGTGCCACGAGGCATCGGCTAATACATCTGGTCCCGCAAAGCCTGTTAGTAGAGATCATCATTTTGGTTCTTGGCTAAGATGATCGAGACCAGCAACCAACTGCTCCGTATTAAATCACGGTCTAATAAAGACCATATTTCCATCCAAAAGCTACGAGCACATCGTCGCTACGAACTGCACTGTACTTTGTTTTCATCAAACGGTACGGGCTTGCCGCACTCCAGACGAGCCAAGAAGGACACACCCCACTGGTTTGCTCTAATACGAAAGAATTGCTAACAATTGTCAATTTGCTAACTATTAGCCAGTTCGGCCAATAAGACTGGGTTCTGGTCAAAACGCGGCCGGCGTTTAATGAAAGATCGCTATGACCAAACGGTTTCTCTTCTTCCTGTTAACTGGGTAACCAGTAGACAAAAAATAGGCATCTCACACTGGCACATGGCAATACAGTTACCGATGACAGTACCCAATGACGGAAACGACGTGCCTAGCATAACACAACTACTCATCCTAATGATTTTTCAACTAGCCAACGCAGCACGAGTTTACGGGATCTTCTTCATGCTGTGCCTGCAATCAAACCTGATCGACAAATCGAAAAAACTTGGAAAAGTGACCACACTGCTTAAATGTTGAAACGACAGACTGTCGAAAGCGCTGTAAATTTTGACTTTTTCCGTCTTGTGTTAGGGGCTGGTCGTCGCTGCATGCGAGTACAAACAGAAGTGGAGAAGATTCGCAGAAGTAGCACCAGAGGTGCAAGTTGGGACAAATCAAACATCAGGATCTATTTTTTGAGTCATTTAGTGGCTTTATGATTAGGTTAGTGCGTTGTTGTTGGTCCAGCAAGCGTACCAGGGCTTTTTTGTTTTTTTTTGGAGGTTAAGGGCAAATGCATTATGCAGACCGGACATCATCGTCTGTGCTTTGTCCGGTACTGTGGTACTCTCACCCACTAGGACCCCTTTATCAGCTTGGGCCATGGTTCGGGATATGTTTGATATTACTTCGAAACCATGACTTGCAGGAACGGTCATTTCATCATCCTTCCCTTTGAGCCGTTCCAGTCCATCCTCCATTCCGGCTTTCCTCTTGACCATAAACTCTGGGTCTCGAGGGGAACCGTACTCCCTGTACTTCCGCTAATTCCAGTTGTTGAGCATCGGGCCCATGATTGTTTCGGGTATGCCGTTCATCTATTTTCTTACGTCTCATCCTTTCTAGTTGTTCTTTTCTTTTCATAATATCATTAAAGAAAGCCGTAACTTTGGCCCAGTTCATCCTGTCCTTTGTCATCATATTCACCATCTTCTTAGTACTGTCCTTTGTTGTTACTTCTCTGTGTACCTGTTTGTCTCTGACCACACAGATGTCCACTGTCCATGACCAGACAAAACTTGGCGTACCAGGGCTGAGCGAGGTTAGGCGCCCCGACGTCGTCCCGATTGTGACGACGTTGGCCGTCTTTTTCGTAGTCGGCTACGAAAAGTTGAGCATAAAACGCTACCGACGACCGACAAAGATAGAGAAGCCAAGGAAGAGAAAAGCATCGAATTCGTTTGCCGGGCGGATTGTGCTGTCTTGCATGCAACAGTTGCGACCCCGAGGGAAGATTTTCTCAATCTGCGCTTTAAGTAAAGAGGCATACGCAGAAGTCCCTTATAATAAATGGTTTCCATCGAGCTTCCACTGATCTGGCGTTGCAAGAGCTTGTGTGGTAGGTCTTCTACACCCATCATGATTCTCGGACTCTAATTGATGTGGTTAGTTGGTAATAGTACAATACTAAGCATTAAAATTAAACTGGGAGAAAGGCTTCAAGAGGAGACTTGGAAATTTCTAGCGGGACGAAACAGATAAATCGCCTGAGAATAGACGACGTCCGTAGAGCGTAACGGCAACAGTACTAATTCCCTAGTAGTATTCGAAAAACATGCTGAAGAGAACGACCATTATTTTGCGAACGCTTAAGAAACGTTAGGGCTAGAGGTCACGCAAGGCTTCACTAGAGAAATTACGAAGTAAAATGACACTTGCATCTACCACAAATCAACTTCGTGCTCCTTTCGAGGGAAGGCACATTTAGAGTTTACTATAGTGATGGTCGGGATTGTCTTATGAAGGTGTCCCTTAACCTCCAAAAAAAAGTCTAGGAATCGTCTCTAAAAAGAAAACTATATAATTAAATTGCTTGGCAGCTATAACGGAAATGGGAAATCATCTTCAGATGGAAAAAATAAAAAGATAACAATGCAATTAAAAAAAACAAAATTTTATATAAAAGCCTTATGTTAGGTGTTTCCGTGTATCATTAACCATAACAAAAAAAAGCCATTGTTACTTTTCAAATTAAATGATTGTTTTTAGGAGCAGAAACTAGTTACAAAACAAACCCGCAACTTCGTTAATCTCAAGCAAAAGATCTAGCTATTCTATTATTTGACTTGATTTTTTGCTGACTTGGTAAATCCAAACATTTAAATTAAATTTGTTGCAATTTGCTTTCTTAATAATCACACCGATTCACATTACTTGATCATATTCTCAAATTTTCAACGATGTTGGCGAAACGCAAATTTTATTTGATTATCATTTGCTTACACCTGATACACCAAAACACACCGATAATCGTTTTAGTTTCCATGTAGCAATATTCTTACGGTTCTTGAAGTTCTGCCGAAAAGCAGGCTCGTCCTTCAAAGAGTAATTCATCCGACCTGTCGCGAATATCGGCCACTCGAACAAACTTACAATGCAAAAGGTAGATCGCGCACGACCAATTGGTCCTTCATCTCAATGAGGTTTGCAATCACTCTCCGTTTGCACTTGTTGCACATAACACGGAGTTGACCGTGTTCTTCCTGTTGAACGACAGCACATCCCACGCAATAGGCGTGTCCGCAGGCAGCAATATATAGACACGTGGACAAAACATTACATGCATCGCATGGTGTTAGTCGGCGGCCGACACTGTGTTCTTCCTGTTGAACGACAGCACATCCCACGCAATAGGCGTGTCCGCAGGCAGCAGTATATAGACACGTGGACAAAACATTACATGCATCGCATGGTGTTAGTCGGCGGCGGACACTTGTGTTCTTCCTATTGAACGACAGCATATCCCACGCAATAGGCGTGTCCACAGGCAGCAATATATAGAAGCATGAGTTCATCGGCCTGCCGTTCCGGAAGAAGACTGACAGATGAGTTCACTTGGCGGCCGCTGATATCATATAATGCAAAAATGCACCTCTTCTTCATCGGCCACGGTGAGAGCGACGTGTTATTAGACATGGTCCTGACGGACACGTCGACATAACACTCATTGTCATGTTCGCTGATTTGATAGAAGAATCCGCAGGCGTATCCGCACACCTCCCAGGGCTCAACGTTACTCGTGATGGTCTTCTGTCTCGACTCCTCGTGTTCGTCTATGATCTTCTGCAAATCGACCCAGAAGTATTTCCTGGTTGCTACGCCAACCAGAGTGCGTAGTTGCAATTTCAGACTTAGCACCTCATCGCGTAAACTGTGAAGTAAGCTCTCCGCTCCAAACGGACCATCTATTGATCCTTTTGAGGCTACGTCAGTCACATTGTGAGACTCTGCAGACTCCCACAGATGCTCCTTTATTTTCTCGAGCGTCCCCTCCCTTCCGCGGGAACACACGAAACGCATCTGTCGAAGCAAACTTGGCTTTATCTCGATGAGATCAGTAGTGACTATTTTTTTGCATTCGAGACAGAACGCCTTCAACCCTGCACCTTCTTCCTCTTTGTGAACAATTGCGCATCCAGTACAGAAGGCATGCCCGCATGCGCAGAGATTCACTCGTGGAGAAAATATGTTGCAGGCATCACAAGGACCCGACCGGGGCGCAATGCAAAAGTAGATCGCGCACGACCAATTGGTCCTTCATCTCAATGAGGTCTGCAATCACTCTCCGTTTGCACTTGTTGCACATAACACGGAGTTGACCGTGTTCTTCCTGTTGAACGACAGCACATCCCACGCAATAGGCGTGTCCGCAGGCAGCAATATATAGACACGTGGACAAAACATTACATGCATCGCATGGTGTTAGTCGGCGGCCGACACTGTGTTCTTCCTGTTGAACGACAGCACATCCCACGCAATAGGCGTATCCGCAGGCAGCAATATATAGAAGCATGAGTTCATCGGTCTGCCATTCTGGAAGAAGAGTGACAGATGAGTTCACTTCGCGGCCGCTGATATCATATAGTGCAAAAATGCACCTCTTCTTCATCGGCCACGGTGAGAGCGAAGTGTTATTAGACATGGTCCTGACGGACACGTCGACATAACACTCATTGTGTCATGTTCGCTGATTTGACAGAAGAATCCGCAGGCGTATCCGCACACCTCCCAGGGCTCAACGTTACTCGTGATGGTCTTCTGTCTCTACTTCTCGTGTTCGTCTATGATCTTCTGCAAATCGACCCAGAAGTATTTCTTGGTTGCTACGCCAACCAGAGTGCGTAGTTGCAATTTCAGACTTAGCACCTCATCGCGTAAACTGTGAAGTAAGCTCTCCGCTCCAAACGGACCATCTATTGATCCTCTTGAGGCTACGTCAGTCACATTGTGAGACTCTGCAGACTCCCACAGATGCTCCTTTATTTGCTCGAGCGTCCCCTCCCTTCCGCGGGAACACACGAAACGCATCTGTCGAAGCAAACTTAGCTTTATCTCGATAAGATCAGTAGTGACTTTTTTTTTGCATTCGAGACAGAACGCCTTCAACCCTGCACCTTCTTCCTCTTTGTGAACAATTGCGCATCCAGTACAGAAGGCATGCCCGCATGCGCAGAGATACACTCGTGGAGAAAACATGTTACAGACATCACGAGGACCCGACCGGGGCACAATGCAAAAGGTAGATCGCGCACGACCAATTGGTCCTTCATCTCAATGAGGTTTGCAATCACTCTCCGTTTGCACTTGTTGCACATAACACGGAGTTGACCGTGTTCTTCCTGTTGAACGACAGCACATCCCACGCAATAGGCGTGTCCGCAGGCAGCAATATATAGACACGTGGACAAAACATTACATGCATCGCATGGTGTTAGTCGGCGGCCGACACTGTGTTCTTCCTGTTGAACGACAGCACATCCCACGCAATAGGCGTGTCCGCAGGCAGCAATATATAGACACGTGGACAAAACATATTACATGCATCGCATGGTGTTTGTCGGCGGCCGACGCTGCCCACTTTTGGGTGGCTTTTTTCGGTTGAGGCAGGCATAGCGGCGCCAGGCAGGTGCTTGCTGGCCTGCAACTGGAACAAACGAACGCTACGATCAGGCAGGAGTGTCATGTTTGTTGACACCGATGGCGACAATATGTCCTACATAATTATAATAATGACAACAAGTTAACTGTTAAATGTCGCCAATCATTCCCAAGCTGAAATAGGTATCTTAATTGACTCGCTAACAAGTTGACTAACAAGAAAGGTTTATTTTATGACTTTTCAAAACAAAAATTTCAAAACAGATGTTGGCCAGCATTTGCGGTGTGTGGATGGCCAGGTTTTTATAAGTGTGGTTAAAGAAGAGCCACAACACGTAATATGTAGTTTCAAATAAATTAACAAGGGTACGTGTATAAGTATAAGGTATAAGTAACCAATGGTAACTCGGAAGTAATCACAGTAGGTGATTTTTGTTAAAAGCAATACACACAAAGGGAGAGAAAAACCCTGTGTTTTGCCAGGCTTTCATACAGTGTTTAATCATGAATGCAGACAACACACGGCGGCACGCATCTCTCGAAAGCCTTTGTGAATATATCTTGAACGTATGAATTGTTTTGACTCTAACGCTTCTATTCCTACAAATTTGTTAACAAATTATTAGAAATGATCATTGTTCTGTTATCGTTTCAAAATATATAGGAAATGATTTAGAATATCCACCACAGTAAAGAAGCTTCACTACATTAACGTACAAAAACATCGCGGCACTGGCGTGCATCTCCAACAACAATACTTTCAATCTAACGACGATCGTGCATTTACGTTATTTAAAAAGAAACATCCTTCACAAGTATACACTTGCTGGGTAAACAGTTCCAAAAACCGTTGTTAGGCCAAAGCGAATAAACTCTTGTTAACTGTAGTAGGCTCAATGGTTACGGGAATTCGTAATGTGCCCCACGCAAGAAAATCACGATGAAGATCACCATGTCGCTGAGAAACTGTTGAGCGCAGTCTGAAGACCTATTGTCGTTTACGATTTCATACCTGAGACATAGGCCATACACCATGCGCCCGTGAAGAAGCTCGAAAGTTCCGGAAAGTTAAGTTGCTTTTTGCTTTGTGACAAGTTCACCTTACAGCATACAGGAAGCTGAAGTTAGTTGTCACCACGGTATGGATTTGAAAGGTGCAAATAAATGCCTTATTGATCTATGCATCTAATAGCTTTGCAATGCGAACCGAATGGTTTTTTTACCCTGTCGCAATAGTGCATGGGACCGAACTGGGCCTATCCCAAATGTTGACATCTTAAAGAATGCATAAGAATACCATTTGTTTCGTAACAAGAGAAGAGCATTACTTGCAAAGTTGATCACACCCCACTGAATCTGACGGAGATAGCCTCACACAGTGAAGATCCCTATCTTCGTTTAGTCGTGCGATGTTTAAATTTTTCAAAGCAACACTAAACATTAGCATCGGTTCCCATTTCTTAACAATATCAATATCGCACTTACGCTCTAATCTTGAAATCAGATTTGTGTGCGTCGCGGCAGGGACGCTTCGTTGTATCAAAACAGATGAATAAGACAACACTGTGTGTGTTAGATTCCGTGATTTCCCGAAACATATATAGCATTTTGACCGTAGTTTGGGATAATATTTCCTATAGTTCAAGTTTTGTCCAGATGCCAAGCTACAGCATTTTTCTGGTCAACCAGACTGAACGACTATTACATTTAGATAGCCTGAATTGAAATACTGTAGTGACTGTAAGGTTCAATCGCCAATTAATCAAAATCAAAAAATTAATCAAAAAAAAAAAAAAAAA
>NW_019211456.1:797687-800832 GCF_002443255.2 Varroa destructor | reverse complement strand
AAGTCCCCTGCTACAAAACGACCCTCGAAGAGACTACTGCTGCTGCTGTATAGCTTCGTGTTGGGCTATTCGCTAGCCTCAGCGTTTGCGTTATTGTTCGTGCTGCTTCCGTTCGCTCCTTTTTAGATGGGCCACAGCAACGGGGCAGCTACACATGCGCCAGGCAGCACAAACGTCAGCACCGATAGTTGTAACAGCAGCAGTAGCGGTAATTGTGGCTATGGTAGTGGCAGTAGCACTGAACGTAACGCCGAAAACATGTATTTAATCTATTCGAGTACGTAGTAGAAGCGTCTGCCTACCGGCCCGCAACCGACTAGAAGTGTAAAACCCGTCGTAGAACTTCGTAAGAAGTTAGTCCACTGTAGCTGCAACCTGACGGCAATATGCAGACATTCCGTTGCAGTTCCTTTACACAGGTTTCTCTACCCTGCCGTGGCCGCCACCGTTGCGAACATTACTTAGCGCTACGGACAGCAGCAATGGCGCGAACCGCTATCCGTAATGTTATTGTATTAAGCCGCAAGAAGAATGGCAAGGCGGACAGCTAAGCTGCACAAGCGAAACAACAGCCACTTATTATACGATTCCACTCACTCACGCATACAACTCATAGATAAAAGGTTCTTGCTTTACTGCTATCGCTTCCGCCGCGATGAGTGATGATGTCGGCATTGTTTTAAAGGAACAGTACGGTCGGATCAATTTCTTCAGGCAGAAGAACATTGAATTATTCTAATAGTAGCGTTCGTATGGACCTGTGATGGTGTTTGTATTGGCGTTCGGTTCACGACGCTTAGCAGTTAGTCCCTGTGATACACTGCTGATCGTGACGGTGGCCTTTGTGAATGCTTTGTTTGTTACTGTCACCGTCTGGCGCCATGGAGACTCGTGCGCTTGTCCCGCCGCGCCGGGATGTCGCGCCCCCACCGGCGAGAGGGCAGAGTCCGCCTTGCTCGTTCGCCCACTTGTCCTTCTCCCCCTTCTCCTCGTTCTCTCAACGACACAACGAGGGAAAGGGCAGCTCCCTCAAAAGCAGCAGCCACGCCAGAAGCAAAGGGTATTGGCTTGATAGATGAGAAGCCTATTCACCCTGCTTCCTATTCTAATGTATAAGACAGGTGTGAGTTACCGCAATATATATACCACAGCACTGGTAGGCTGCCAATTTTTTAGGTTTTTGCCGGATGCAGGTGTTGAGAAATTTCATAGAATGGTTATCACTAGAAATGAGCAAAACGAATATCTTTACATTCACACAAATATTTCTATTAAGACGATAATACTAATAGTGCGCTTATAATAGTGAATAACATTATATATATATATATATATACATATGGTTTCGATTTTGTTTGTTTCGGTACTCTATAAAAAGAGCATCGTTAAGCTCGTTCTGAAGATGTCGACGTAACGAATCAAAGGTTGTCATTAAAGGATAGATTTTTTTTCGTATTTTAAACCTATTTAGGCATCGCAATATTGTCGAATGTGACCATATATAAATTTTTAAGTCGTCAACTTTTTACACATGTAGCACCAAACGACAACGCGGTAAGCTCAACATTAGTGATCGCAAATCGGGGTGTGTACTCCCTGTGAAATCAAGCCATAACAAAAGAAAATTTGCTGTACTGTTCGAGTATCATAGGAGGTATAATTTTATTGATCATTAGGATGGGGGTTATTGTTGCTGAGGGCCAATAGAACCCGTTGATGATAGTGAGGTCGGTGACATCCAGTGGCTCCTTGTGGCTTCGTATCCCTGCAACGCGATTCTGTCTACGATTCAGTTAGTTGAAATTCAGCCGTTGTCGATGGATGAACGTAAAAAGAACTTTCTGTTAGCATCGAATTGTTAAATTGTGAGGTCCTATCGGCTTCGAAGATCTGTGGTGTCGCTAGTTGTATGTTAACAATATAAGGGATGCTGGCGTAAGTGCGTATTTATTGATTGTTTATGATTAGTATTGTTTACTCGTATATAATATATTTATAAGTTGGAGAGGCTTGCTTTTGTGTTATTCGATGTTGCGAGCCCATAACGCTGTTCAAGCTTAGAAGGAATCAAAATACCTTAATGGTTGGTTGCTTTTGCCTTAATAAGTGAAACCGTAATACATAAAATCGCAACGCATTCAGATAATCACGAGCTGATTTTATCAAGTTCATGAAGTAATAATATGTTCACTTACCGTATCCACACCATATCGATATACTATTTCGGATATTGGCTAAAGGTAACGACAAACTAAATTTGGCAGATTTAATTAAAAATGAAACATCTTCCATTTCGGCAGAACTTCAAGAACCGTAAGAATATTGCTACATGGAAACTAAAACGATTATCGGTGTGTTTTGGTGTATCAGGTGTAAGCAAATGATAATCAAATAAAATTTGCGTTTCGCCAACATCGTTGAAAATTTGAGAATATGATCAAGTAATGTGAATCGGTGTGATTATTAAGAAAGCAAATTGCAACAAATTTAATTTAAATGTTTGGATTTACCAAGTCAGCAAAAAATCAAGTCAAATAATAGAATAGCTAGATCTTTTGCTTGAGATTAACGAAGTTGCGGGTTTGTTTTGTAACTAGTTTCTGCTCCTAAAAACAATCATTTAATTTGAAAAGTAACAATGGCTTTTTTTTGTTATGGTTAATGATACACGGAAACACCTAACATAAGGCTTTTATATAAAATTTTGTTTTTTTTAATTGCATTGTTATCTTTTTATTTTTTCCATCTGAAGATGATTTCCCATTTCCGTTATAGCTGCCAAGCAATTTAATTATATAGTTTTCTTTTTAGAGACGATTCCTAGACTTTTTTTTGGAGGTTAAGGGACACCTTCATAAGACAATCCCGACCATCACTATAGTAAACTCTAAATGTGCCTTCCCTCGAAAGGAGCACGAAGTTGATTTGTGGTAGATGCAAGTGTCATTTTACTTCGTAATTTCTCTAGTGAAGCCTTGCGTGACCTCTAGCCCTAACGTTTCTTAAGCGTTCGCAAAATAATGGTCGTTCTCTTCAGCATGTTTTTCGAATACTACTAGGGAATTAGTACTGTTGCCGTTACGCTCTACGGACGTCGTCTATTCTCAGGCGATTTATCTGTTTCGTCCCGCTAGAAATTTCCAAG
>NW_019211456.1:776050-797662 GCF_002443255.2 Varroa destructor | reverse complement strand
ATATATATATATATATATAATAGAATCATGTTTACTGTAGTTCGTTTTACCTATTGTCTCACCATGTAGGTTCAAATAGAGACAAACCTTATAAACTTCGCATTAGGCGAAGGCGTCTTGAGGAATCGTTTATTCACTTATTTATGCTGGACTGAAATTTTTTTTATTAGGATCTATGCAAGTAGTGGGGGCATTCCAGGTGCATACATTTAACCTGATGGTCTTAAGTCTTAGGACACTGATCTTAGGTCTAGGAAAAGACGCAGGAAGCGCCACAAAATGCCTGAACGACACTTAATGGAAATACTTCCTTTGTTCCATGGATAAACTTATATTTTCCCTTAACACCAAAAGTAGCTGAAGAGTAGTTGTATTCTGCAAAGCGGTGATCGATTGGAAGATCTTTTTTAAGTAGCTTTCTGGCTCAAAATATACTGATCTGGGGTCTGGACGGGGGGAGGGGGGGAGCCAATTCTTTTTTGACGTTTCAATTAATACCCAGTCTCTCCTCTTGAAGCCTTTCTCCCAGTTTAATTTTAATGCTTAGTATTGTACTATTACCAACTAACCACATCAATTAGAGTCCGAGAATCATGATGGGTGTAGAAGACCTACCACACAAGCTCTTGCAACGCCAGATCAGTGGAAGCTCGATGGAAACCATTTATTATAAGGGACTTCTGCGTATGCCTCTTTACTTAAAGCGCAGATTGAGAAAATCTTCCCTCGGGGTCGCAACTGTTGCATGCAAGACAGCACAATCCGCCCGGCAAACGAATTCGATGCTTTTCTCTTCCTTGGCTTCTCTATCTTTGTCGGTCGTCGGTAGCGTTTTATGCTCAACTTTTCGTAGCCGACTACGAAAAAGACGGCCAACGTCGTCACAATCGGGACGACGTCGGGGCGCCTAACCTCGCTCAGCCCTGGTACGCCAAGTTTTGTCTGGTCATGGACAGTGGACATCTGTGTGGTCAGAGACAAACAGGTACACAGAGAAGTAACAACAAAGGACAGTACTAAGAAGATGGTGGATATGATGACAAAGGACAGGATGAACTGGGCCAAAGTTACGGCTTTCTTTAATGATATTATGAAAAGAAAAGAACAACTAGAAAGGATGAGACGTAAGAAAATAGATGAACGGCATACCCGAAACAATCATGGGCCCGATGCTCAACAACTGGAATTAGCGGAAGTACAGGGAGTACGGTTCCCCTCGAGACCCAGAGTTTATGGTCAAGAGGAAAGCCGGAATGGAGGATGGACTGGAACGGCTCAAAGGGAAGGATGATGAAATGACCGTTCCTGCAAGTCATGGTTTCGAAGTAATATCAAACATATCCCGAACCATGGCCCAAGCTGATAAAGGGGTCCTAGTGGGTGAGAGTACCACAGTACCGGACAAAGCACAGACGATGATGTCCGGTCTGCATAATGCATTTGCCCTTAACCTCCAAAAAAAAACAAAAAAGCCCTGGTACGCTTGCTGGACCAACAACAACGCACTAACCTAATCATAAAGCCACTAAATGACTCAAAAAATAGATCCTGATGTTTGATTTGTCCCAACTTGCACCTCTGGTGCTACTTCTGCGAATCTTCTCCACTTCTGTTTGTACTCGCATGCAGCGACGACCAGCCCCTAACACAAGACGGAAAAAGTCAAAATTTACAGCGCTTTCGACAGTCTGTCGTGACACTCGCTGTTCCAACGAAGGAAGCAGGAGATATTCACGCGCTCGCACGCACTATTGTAGTCGTCAAATAGCTTTCTTGTCGTTGAATACTATCCAGCCGCAGTCGTCGTCGTCAGAATTAACAGCAGCGCACAGACAGGAAAACGCACAGGAAGTAGCGTCGTGCTCCGCTGAGGCACTAACCTGGCTTTCTGCTGCTTCTTGAGCACAAGCAAGCAGCGAACCACCGCCGCAGACGCGCCACGAGACTACCCAAGTACAGCAGCCGGGATCAGCCGTTCCTGTCTGTGAACCTTAATGAACCCGTACGAGCCACTAACGAGCGATTAACTAAATATTGTGAATTGAATCCAAAATGTTCAGGAAATTACCTGCGTTTAACATAGGTCAAAATTACGTTGAAATTGAGGTGTTGTACTGTAAAGATGCACTGAGAGAGTTGTAGCATTTAAAAATGCCGCCACTAACGTCCGGTCTTTATTTCACCTCCTCTCCTCTGCGATTCGGCTGCAACTGATTCAAATGAAATTAGGCGAGAGGAACGTTTCATTTCGCAAAAGTTTGGGATTTCTGTTTTCTAGCATAGGTTCCCCAATCGCAAACTTTATCAATACATCTGTTCAGCAATAAAAGCATTCGATAGGGATTAGACTGATTTTCAAATGATTTGTTTTCTATTATGTCGATAACATGTCTGTATTCTAAAATTAACTTCTAATTTCACAACAATAACGGACATTACTTGTTGCGAGGCTGTTAAGCGAGAAGTGCGCTGATGCGTAACACTTATGGTCTGCAGCTTTCACTTTTAAAAATTACTGTGACATCTATCGTTGTTAGGTAGAAATAGACGAGGTGTGGAAGTCTCTGTTCTCATTGCCTTTATGCAGGATGGCAGCGTAAAGTCTAGGGAATTTCTTTACGTCACTTGTTGATAACACGCTGTACTTAGATGAAAATAGGCATCTGAACGAAATGGTTTTTACTCATTAACAATTAGTCCAAATACGTCATATAAATGATTCAACAGACTTCATTTCGTAGACTGATTGAGGACCAACGATAGAAAACAAATGCTTAAATGCAAAAAGCTCAGAAGTCTGAAAAAAGGCAAAAGTGGGGTGAAAGACTGAAAAGGCTAAACATTAGGGTTCATCTGTTAAGCCAATTAGTGAATTCTGTCACCTGATTTAGAATAATTTTTATTACGGGTATTCTTCATTGGTGTATAGGAAGCTTTTTAGGGAATATATAACGATTACGGACTTTATGGCTGACCCTAGCTCAAATTCCGAAAGTGGATCTTTTGCTTTGGGAAGAATACAGGTTCAATTATTGTACTGAGCGTAATGGACGAACACATTATAGTCAATAGGCCGTTGAAATTACTACTCTAAATCGTTGCTACTTATGGTGTACTAACCTTTTTACGTCGATACAAATGCAACCGGCTCGTAAGTGCAACCGCTTGGAAAGATACAAAATTTAATTTTATTGTTCTCCAAATTAAACTAGCGCTTATATACTATATATTATTTTCTTAAATCTTTTGTCTCGGTTTTTAAATTTTGAATTCTGCGGTTTCTATTACGATCTAATTCAAACGCTCGTCGAGCCCTAGGATATGAACAGAAAAATAAAGATCCAGCTATTTTTTCCTACCTTTTATATTTAGTGGCACCTCGAGGGTCCGACAGAAAGCATTCAAAAGGTATTTTGATATATAGGCTGTACGAGCTCACGTGCACACTATTCCACCACAAACAGATTGTGGCCTCAGTGAAATTTCTAATGCACTTCCTCGGGTTGACAATAATCTGGAAGAATTCTTGTCACGCGCAATGCTAAAAACCACGGGGTGAAAAATGAGATTCGTAACTCGTCTTTTTTACATATAACAACTCGTCAACACAACAGCGCGTCTTACTGCAACCTTGAGAAAAGTTTTATAAACAATTCATGTACTGCATGGGCTACCCCAAACTTGCACGCATGCAAGTGGTTCTGCTAAAATAGTATTGAATTTCTGATGTAATCAAGGGAGAGCGCTCATAATATCTGGTGTTAAAGGTGGCAATACAAAATGCCTTTATACTACTTAAACGTTATCGAAATTAACACAAATAAGTTCAACTTCACTTTGTAAACGGCTCCATTTACGGTATGGTTTACTTGAATTGCCCTCTGATTATTACGAGGCATAGGAAACGAAGACTTTGACGTATTTACTTCTGTGTGCATAGATATGCACGTGTTTCGTCTGTAAAAATTTACCCTGTAAAAAATCCTTTTAAATTATTGTCAAACCTAATAGTGTGCCACAAAGGCCTTATTGTGGTCAGGAAAAATTGTGGGACACCATTGTTACTACGGTGAGGAGTACACCGATTCCTGCATTGTCATCACCTGTTATGATTTCCTGTTAGTACTTTTTAATATACAAAATGTACAAGTTGGTGAAGGAGTCTTTGCCCTAATGCCCACTTTTTGTGCGACTCTATGAGGCCTGTTAATAATTAATTTCAATTTCATTATTCCTAGCGATGAACATGTCTTTAATTTGTTTTGCATTTCGTGTCTCCACAATGTGTCCATATCAACTCATCTGTAAAATTCTATGATAAGCAGACTCTGCCGCAAAATGTAATAAGTTCACGCTCTTACGGAATGAGTCCCTTGAGAATTGCCCGGTATAGACAACTCTGAAGATAGGTTAAAATAGTACGAGAAGGAACGCGCGCTCCCCTATCCTACACTGTAAATTATGAAACTCACATTTGAAATCAATGTCTTATTGAAACGTACACTTCGTGGATTAACTGTAGACTTGACCGCTTGTAGGATGTAACGGGTTCCACCTTCTAATGTAACGAGAACATTGGTGGGTATCTCATTTCTGCATAATTTGAATGCACGAGTCAGAACAGCAAGCTATTCGGCGGCTATAATGGTCAGCAGCCCACATAAGCTCCATAATGGATTGCAACACTAGCAAGAACCGCTCTCGAAGATCTCAGTGGTAATCTGACGGGGCCTATCCAGGAGAACATAACGCCGGAATACTGACACATAGATGGTTTTTCTATTAGCTGGAGATCCACAAAACTTTATGAAATAACTAAACCTTAGAACGAGCTCAGGAATTGCAAGACGATTTGATTACTAATAAATTCGTTATCTATCTACACACTTATATATAGTGATGGCATTGCTGTTAATATAAAACGGATACAAAATTACTGAGGATCCTGAATGAAGAGCACTTGAACACTACAATTTGTAAAAAATTGTGGTGCATGTTACAATGATGTTTTCTATTTGCCGTTTTAGAACCGTAACACTTCCGTTCCTTTGATCCAATCTCCCCATTGATACCCGTCGTTTCTATCCCTCGCTTATGTATATGCTTAGTTATATATTTCCTGCTATTCATATTAGGGAAAACTCAAATTTCTGGTTTCTAGCCCTTGACCTATTTTTAGTCCCTTTCTATGCGTCTCATAAGCTCTCATCTTTTCCTCCTGCTTCTGCAGTTATCAATTTCCTTTTCTGCTTTTTACTTGCGCGAAATTCCGGCCGCGCACAGCCTAAAATTTTTCTTTTGTCCTAAGTAATCCGCCTGTATTCTAGCCGATGGCCACAGTACCATTGTGATCGGTTATGTCCGATAGCGTTCTCCTCGATCATGCTATCACGTAGTCCTCATCTATCAAGCCAATACCCTTTGCTTCTGGCGTGGCTGCTGCTTTTGAGGGAGCTGCCCTTTCCCTCGTTGTGTCGTTGAGAGAACGAGGAGAAGGGGGAGAAGGACAAGTGGGCGAACGAGCAAGGCGGACTCTGCCCTCTCGCCGGTGGGGGCGCGACATCCCGGCGCGGCGGGACAAGCGCACGAGTCTCCATGGCGCCAGACGGTGACAGTAACAAACAAAGCATTCACAAAGGCCACCGTCACGATCAGCAGTGTATCACAGGGACTAACTGCTAAGCGTCGTGAACCGAACGCCAATACAAACACCATCACAGGTCCATACGAACGCTACTATTAGAATAATTCAATGTTCTTCTGCCTGAAGAAATTGATCCGACCGTACTGTTCCTTTAAAACAATGCCGACATCATCACTCATCGCGGCGGAAGCGATAGCAGTAAAGCAAGAACCTTTTATCTATGAGTTGTATGCGTGAGTGAGTGGAATCGTATAATAAGTGGCTGTTGTTTCGCTTGTGCAGCTTAGCTGTCCGCCTTGCCATTCTTCTTGCGGCTTAATACAATAACATTACGGATAGCGGTTCGCGCCATTGCTGCTGTCCGTAGCGCTAAGTAATGTTCGCAACGGTGGCGGCCACGGCAGGGTAGAGAAACCTGTGTAAAGGAACTGCAACGGAATGTCTGCATATTGCCGTCAGGTTGCAGCTACAGTGGACTAACTTCTTACGAAGTTCTACGACGGGTTTTACACTTCTAGTCGGTTGCGGGCCGGTAGGCAGACGCTTCTACTACGTACTCGAATAGATTAAATACATGTTTTCGGCGTTACGTTCAGTGCTACTGCCACTACCATAGCCACAATTACCGCTACTGCTGCTGTTACAACTATCGGTGCTGACGTTTGTGCTGCCTGGCGCATGTGTAGCTGCCCCGTTGCTGTGGCCCATCTAAAAAGGAGCGAACGGAAGCAGCACGAACAATAACGCAAACGCTGAGGCTAGCGAATAGCCCAACACGAAGCTATACAGCAGCAGCAGTAGTCTCTTCGAGGGTCGTTTTGTAGCAGGGGACTTTTTTCAACATTTAAGCAGTGTGGTCACTTTTCCAAGTTTTTTCGATTTGTCGATCCGGATGTCCTGAACGAAATACTTTTTTCATGCCCCTGTGGCTTAAATGGCCCGCTTCGGGATATTAAGAAGCACTTATGGAACACCGCCAAGGACCACCCCGTGACCAACGTGAATGCTCAATTTGGCAAAGCATACGATTTGCTATCCAATGAAGTGGCTAAGCTAAAAATTGACTTGTCTCGAGTAATGGGTGTCCCAACTAAAAAATATTTTTGATTGACATAAAACAGTTGATTCAGGACCATGCATCGTCCACGAAAGGTATCGCCAGCAGTGAGCCCATACCATGGGAAGTAAGTGGCTACACTTGCGAATTCTTTTGCCAGATAAAAGCTGCAGGATCTGATCGCTATATCGGGGTATTCTTCAGAACATCAGAAAAACAGAAGTCCGCACGTCTCGAGCACCCTGGCCTATGAAGCTGTATTTTTAACGATGTATTTTTAACCTCTATGATATAACCGGAAAGCCGATAAAGACAGGTATGATTGATACGTTCAAGACTGGTCAACGGATTGATGCCGATTTAATGGTTCCGTCTACGAAAAAAATTTCCGGACGAGGTTTGGTAAAATTTTTCAAGGTTCTCACCTTACTTGACAAAATGGACGAGATATTAGTTGCGGGACGAGCGTGCTTTTCCGCAGAGCTCAAAAGAGTTATAAGAGGATTTCAGTATTCAAGTCAGTAATACGCCTCTGACAGATGGTCGACAATAAATTTGTTCTCAGTTTGCTACTATTGCATTTATTAGTTGTCATAGTTGAATATCATTCAAGATTAGGATTGAACTATATATTGTTAATACCGCAACCGAAGTAAAACACTAAAACAATGTTTTAAAATGAAAAAATGACAACAAAAACCCTAAACTGTATGAACGATCGAATTGCAGAATGCGATTGATAACGGTGATTTTTTTAGTGTTGCTTTGAAAAATTTAAACATCGCACGATAAACGAAGATAGGGATCTTCACTGTGTGAGGCTACTCCGTCAGATTCAGTGGGGTGTGATCAACTTTGCAAGTAATGCTCTTCTCTTGTTACGAAACAATGGTATTCTTATGATTTTTTAAGATGTCAACATTTGGGATAGGCCCAGTTCGGTCCCATGCACTATTGCGACAGGGAAAAAAACCATTCGGTTCGCATTGCAAAGCTATTAGATGCATAGATCAATAAGGCATTTATTTGCACCTTTCAAATCCATACCGTGGTGACAACTAACTTCAGCTTCCTGTATGCTGTAAGGTGAACTTGTCACAAAGCAAAAAGCAACTTAACTTTCCGGAACTTTCGAGCTTCTTCACGGGCGCATGGTGTATGGCCTATGTCTCAGGTATGAAATCGTAAACGACAATAGGTCTTCAGACTGCGCTCAACAGTTTCTCAGCGACATGGTGATCTTCATCGTGATTTTCTTGCGTGGGGCACATTACGAATTCCCGTAACCATTGAGCCTACTACAGTTAACAAGAGTTTATTCGCTTTGGCCTAACAACGGTTTTTGGAACTGTTTACCCAGCAAGTGTATACTTGTGAAGGATGTTTCTTTTTAAATAACGTAAATGCACGATCGTCGTTAGATTGAAAGTATTGTTGTTGGAGATGCACGCCAGTGCCGCGATGTTTTTGTACGTTAATGTAGTGAAGCTTCTTTACTGTGGTGGATATTCTAAATCATTTCCTATATATTTTGAAACGATAACAGAACAATGATCATTTCTAATAATTTGTTAACAAATTTGTAGGAATAGAAGCGTTAGAGTCAAAACAATTCATACGTTCAAGATATATTCACAAAGGCTTTCGAGAGATGCGTGCCGCCGTGTGTTGTCTGCATTCATGATTAAACACTGTATGAAAGCCTGGCAAAACACAGGGTTTTTCTCTCCCTTTGTGTGTATTGCTTTTAACAAAAATCACCTACTGTGATTACTTCCGAGTTACCATTGGTTACTTATACCTTATACTTATACACGTACCCTTGTTAATTTATTTGAAACTACATATTACGTGTTGGGCTCTTCTTAACCACACTTATAAAAACCTGGCCATCCACAAACCGCAAAGGCTGGCCAACATCTGTTTTGAAATTTTTGTTTTGAAAAGTCATAAAATAAACCTTTCTTGTTAGTCAACTTGTTAGCGAGTCAAATAAGATACTATTTCAGCTTGGGAATGATTGGCACAATTAACAGTTAACTTGTTGTCATTATTATAATTATGTGGACATATTGTCGCCATCGGTGTCAACAAACATGACACTCCTGCCTGATCGTAGGTTCGTTTGTTCCAGTTGCAGGCCAGCAAGCACCTGCCTGGCGCCGCTATGCCTGCCTCAACCGAAAAAAGCCACCCAAAAGTGGGCAGCGTGGCCGCGCAACCAGCGGCTTAATTGTCCAGTCTTATATCTGACACCATGCGTGGGATGTGCTGTCGTTCAACAGGAAGAACACAGTGTCGGCCGCCGACTAACACCATGCGATGCATGTAATGTTTTGTCCACGTGTCTATATATTGCTGCCTGCGGACACGCCTATTGCGTGGGATGTGCTGTCGTTCAACAGGAAGAACACGGTCAACTCCGTGTTATGTGCAACAAGTGCAAACGGAGAGTGATTGCAACCTCATTGAGATGAAGGACCAATTGGTCGTGCGCGATCTACCTTTTGCATTGTGCCCCGGTCGGGTCCTTGTGATGTCTGTAACATGTTTTCTCCACGAGTGAATCTCTGCGCATGCGGGCATGCCTTCTGTACTGGATGCGCAATTGTTCACAAAGAGGAAGAAGGTGCAGGGTTGAAGGCGTTCTGTCTCGAATGCAAAAAAAAGTCACTACTGATCTATCGAGATAAAGCCAAGTTTGCTTCGACAGATGCGTTTCGTGTGTTCCCGCGGAAGGGAGGGGACGCTCGAGCAAATAAAGGAGCATCTGTGGGAGTCTGCAGAGTCTCACAATGTGACTGACGTAGCCTCAAAAGGATCAATAGATGGTCCGTTTGGAGCGGAGAGCTTACTTCACAGTTTACGCGATGAGGTGCTAAGTCTGAAATTGCAACTACGCACTCTGGTTGGCGTAGCAACCAAGAAATACTTCTGGGTCGATTTGCAGAAGATCATAGACGAACACGAGAAGTAGAGACAGAAGACCATCACGAGTAACGTTGAGCCCTGGGAGGTGTGCGGATACGCCTGCGGATTCTTCTGTCAAATCAGCGAACATGACAATGAGTGTTATGTCGACGTGTCCGTCAGGACCATGTCTAATAACACTTCGCTCTCACCGTGGCCGATGAAGAAGAGGTGCATTTTTGCACTATATGATATCAGCGGCCGCGAAGTGAAAACTCATCTGTCACTCTTCTTCCAGAACGGCAACCCGATGAACTCATGCTTTATTGCGCCCGGCGTATGAAGTGTTGCTGGTTTCGGTCCGACTAAGTTTGTTCGAGTGGCCGATATTCGCGACAGGTCGGATGAATTACTCTTTGAAGGCAGACTTCCAAGAACCGTAAGAATATTGCTACATGGAAACTAAAACGATTATCGGTGTGTTTTGGTGTATCAGGTGCAGGCAAATGATAATCAAATAAAATTTGCGTTTCGCCAACATCGTTGAAAATTTGAGAATATTATCAAGTAATGTGAATCTGTGTGATTATTAAGAAATCAAATTGCAACAAATTTAATTCAAATGTTTGGATTTAAGTCAGCAAAAAATCAAGTCAAATAATAGAATAGCTATAACTTTTGCTTGAGATTAACGAAGTTGCGGGTTTGTTTTGTAACTAGTTTCTGCTCCTAAGAATAATCATTTAATTTAAAAAGTAACAATGGCTTTTTTTGTTATGCTTAATGATACAAAGAAACACCTAACATAAGGCTTTATATAAAATTTCGATTTTTCTAATTGCATTGTTATCTTTTTATTTTTTTCCATCTGAAGATGATTTCCCATTTCCGTGATAGCCTCCAAGCAATTTAATTATACTGTTCTCTTTTTAGAGACGATTCCTAGACTACCTTCATAATACAATCCCGACCATCACTATAGTAAACTCTAAATGTGCCTTCCCTCGACAGGAGCACGAGGTTGATTTGTGGTAGATGCAAGTGTCATTTTACTTCGTAATTTCTCTAGTGAAGCCTTGCGTGACATGTAGTCCTAACGTTTCTTAAGCGTTCGCTAAATAATGGTCATTCTCTTCAGCATGTTTTTCGAATACTACTAGGGAATTAGTACTGTTGCCGTTACGCTCTACGGACGTCGTCTATTCTCAGGCGATTTATCTGTTTCGTCCCGCTAGAAATTTCCAAGAAGTATAAATATAGACCACATCGTGAACTATTTCAGATGTTTGTGCGAGGCTTACCAGATTCTCTTACACCTGGTCGGATAGAGTTGACACCACTAGGGAGTTTGGGACGCTATGTAAAGCTGTGTAACTGCTGCAAAATGTTTTCACCAAGCGCCTACCTGTTAGAGTGCAAGCACGTTATATGTACTGGATGTGCAATTGCCGATCCTAATGCAGAGAAGGATAAAGAATCAAAAAAATCGACCCAAGTCTTCTGTATTAGGTGCAAGCAGCGAATTAGCGCCGATTTCTTTGAGGTCGATCCGGATGTCCTGAACGAAATGCTTTTTTCATGCCCCTGTGGCTTAAATGGCCCGCTTCGGGATATCAAGAAGCACTTATGGAACACCGCCAAGGACCACCCCGTGACCAACGTGAATGCTCAATTTGGTAAAGCATACGATTTGCTGTCAAATGAAGTGGCCAAGCTAAAAATTGACTTGTCTCGAGTAATGGGTGTCCCAACTAAAAAATATTTTTGGATTGACATAAAACAGTTGATTCAGGACCATGCATCGTCCACGAAAGGTATCGCCAGCAGTGAGCCCATACCATGGGAAGTAAGTGGCTACACTTGCGAATTCTTTTGCCAGATAAAAGCTGCAGGATCTGATCGCTATATCGGGGTATTCTTCAGAACATCTCGAGTCCGCACGTCTCGAGCACCCTGGCCTATGAAGAAGCTATGTATTTTTAACCTCTATGATATAACCGGAAAACCGATAAAGACAGGTATGATTGATACGTTCAAGACTGGTCAACGGATTGATGCCGATTTAATGGCTCCGTCTACGAAAAAAATTTCCGGACGAGGTTTGGTAAAATTTTTCAAGGTTCTCACCTTACTTGACAAAATGGACGAGATATTAGTTGCGGGACGAGCGTGCTTTTCCGCAGAGCTCAAAGAGTTATAAGAGGATTTCAGTATTCAAGTCAGTAATACGCCTCTGACAGATAGTCGACAATAAATTTGTTCTCAGTTTGCTACTGTTGCATTTATTAGTTGTCATAGTTGAATATCATTCAAGATTAGGATTGAACTATATATTGTTAATACCGCAACCGAAGTAAAACACTAAAAAAAATGTAAAAAATGACAACAAAAATTGTACTATATATTAAATTATGACATAATACCCTAAACTGTATGAACGATCGAATTGCAGAATGCAATTAATAACGGTGATTTTGGTGTTGTATCATATGGTAACAAGCTTCATAAGTGTCCCTGTGTTGTGCCAGCGCATTTAGAGTAGTAGTAACTCAATTATATTTGTAAACGGAAGCAATGATCACTTTATCAACCAGAAAACAGAAAAATGCTTGTTTATGTGTGAAACGGTTTAATGCAAAAAAAGCAGAGGTCCCACTCGGATAATATAGAAAAACCGAATTCGTTATATAAAGAATGCACAGTAGCGTCAATATGTTGTTCTTTTACTAGCGGACTACTCTTTGAGGCTGAAGTTCTGTATTTGAGACGGCAGAATGGATCGAAATAGATTTTAGGAAACTCAGTGAAGAGTTTCTTCTGGAATCTGGAAGAGAACTTCTAGAACTTGGGCGTATTATTCGAACGGTATTTAAGCAAGTGTTAGAAAAAGAACTGAATTGCTTTAATATGAGTTCTGCTATGGTGATATTAGCGTTGCATAATTAGCAGTTAATGTACACCTGCGGTACACATTTTATACCAATATAATCAATCACCTTGTTCGCAACATCTCAGTACAATGCTGTTTCTAAAAATATCAGCACTCCTCAAGTTCATTGTGAGTCCAACGATTCTATTCATCAATAATCTCACAGAAACAACATCTCTATGAAACATTTTATAGAAAAGTTTGCAGTATTAAAAAATCTTACAAAAAACTAAGGCAGAGCTTTAGCTGTTCTCGAATAAAATCATTGCACATGTGACGACTAGGTTTTATTTTCAGAATCGCCATCAAGTGTGGCTTCGGATGACTAGCGCCTTTGACTAACAGCAATGGCAAGCTAGAAGGAACCGGCCATGTACGCACCGAACCACTATAACAGCAATATAGCTATTATCAAATGTTTATTATTATTATTTAAAATACTGTTTATAGAAATCACGTTGAAATTGGGAACTGTTTACGTCCATATATATAGTCTTTTAGTTCGGGCCACCTTTACCGCCTTTATAGCCTGCTTACTTGGAGCGCGACTTCGCAAGCACTTACTGTATCGGTGAAAAGATCACGTGGAATAAGCTGCTAATATCTATAATAGGTATTATTATATAATTGTTATAAAATAGCAAAGTCTGCTTCGTCTAAATTGAGCTCGTATTCTCGAATATGCGGTCAGCTTAAGCTCTTACAGATATTCACAATCGTGGCAGTGCACCTAATACGAGCGTTCCTTCCTGCTTAATGTGTGCTTAATATTCGAAATAATCATAATTCCATTGATATGCAAGGTGTATCCGTGTGTCTGTCTGTGAACCTTAATGAACCCGTACGAGCCACTAACGAGCGATTAACTAAATATTGTGAATTGAATCCAAAATGTTCAGGAAATTACCTGCGTTTAACATAGGTCAAAATTACGTTGAAATTGAGGTGTTGTACTGTAAAGATGCACTGAGAGAGTTGTAGCATTTAAAAATGCCGCCACTAACGTCCGGTCTTTATTTCACCTCCTCTCCTCTGCGATTCGGCTGCAACTGATTCAAATGAAATTAGGCGAGAGGAACGTTTCATTTCGCAAAAGTTTGGGATTTCTGTTTTCTAGCATAGGTTCCCCAATCGCAAACTTTATCAATACATCTGTTCAGCAATAAAAGCATTCGATAGGGATTAGACTGATTTTCAAATGATTTGTTTTCTATTATGTCGATAACATGTCTGTATTCTAAAATTAACTTCTAATTTCACAACAATAACGGACATTACTTGTTGCGAGGCTGTTAAGCGAGAAGTGCGCTGATGCGTAACACTTATGGTCTGCAGCTTTCACTTTTAAAAATTACTGTGACATCTATCGTTGTTAGGTAGAAATAGACGAGGTGTGGAAGTCTCTGTTCTCATTGCCTTTATGCAGGATGGCAGCGTAAAGTCTAGGGAATTTCTTTACGTCACTTGTTGATAACACGCTGTACTTAGATGAAAATAGGCATCTGAACGAAATGGTTTTTACTCATTAACAATTAGTCCAAATACGTCATATAAATGATTCAACAGACTTCATTTCGTAGACTGATTGAGGACCAACGATAGAAAACAAATGCTTAAATGCAAAAAGCTCAGAAGTCTGAAAAAAGGCAAAAGTGGGGTGAAAGACTGAAAAGGCTAAACATTAGGGTTCATCTGTTAAGCCAATTAGTGAATTCTGTCACCTGATTTAGAATAATTTTTATTACGGGTATTCTTCATTGGTGTATAGGAAGCTTTTTAGGGAATATATAACGATTACGGACTTTATGGCTGACCCTAGCTCAAATTCCGAAAGTGGATCTTTTGCTTTGGGAAGAATACAGGTTCAATTATTGTACTGAGCGTAATGGACGAACACATTATAGTCAATAGGCCGTTGAAATTACTACTCTAAATCGTTGCTACTTATGGTGTACTAACCTTTTTACGTCGATACAAATGCAACCGGCTCGTAAGTGCAACCGCTTGGAAAGATACAAAATTTAATTTTATTGTTCTCCAAATTAAACTAGCGCTTATATACTATATATTATTTTCTTAAATCTTTTGTCTCGGTTTTTAAATTTTGAATTCTGCGGTTTCTATTACGATCTAATTCAAACGCTCGTCGAGCCCTAGGATATGAACAGAAAAATAAAGATCCAGCTATTTTTTCCTACCTTTTATATTTAGTGGCACCTCGAGGGTCCGACAGAAAGCATTCAAAAGGTATTTTGATATATAGGCTGTACGAGCTCACGTGCACACTATTCCACCACAAACAGATTGTGGCCTCAGTGAAATTTCTAATGCACTTCCTCGGGTTGACAATAATCTGGAAGAATTCTTGTCACGCGCAATGCTAAAAACCACGGGGTGAAAAATGAGATTCGTAACTCGTCTTTTTTACATATAACAACTCGTCAACACAACAGCGCGTCTTACTGCAACCTTGAGAAAAGTTTTATAAACAATTCATGTACTGCATGGGCTACCCCAAACTTGCACGCATGCAAGTGGTTCTGCTAAAATAGTATTGAATTTCTGATGTAATCAAGGGAGAGCGCTCATAATATCTGGTGTTAAAGGTGGCAATACAAAATGCCTTTATACTACTTAAACGTTATCGAAATTAACACAAATAAGTTCAACTTCACTTTGTAAACGGCTCCATTTACGGTATGGTTTACTTGAATTGCCCTCTGATTATTACGAGGCATAGGAAACGAAGACTTTGACGTATTTACTTCTGTGTGCATAGATATGCACGTGTTTCGTCTGTAAAAATTTACCCTGTAAAAAATCCTTTTAAATTATTGTCAAACCTAATAGTGTGCCACAAAGGCCTTATTGTGGTCAGGAAAAATTGTGGGACACCATTGTTACTACGGTGAGGAGTACACCGATTCCTGCATTGTCATCACCTGTTATGATTTCCTGTTAGTACTTTTTAATATACAAAATGTACAAGTTGGTGAAGGAGTCTTTGCCCTAATGCCCACTTTTTGTGCGACTCTATGAGGCCTGTTAATAATTAATTTCAATTTCATTATTCCTAGCGATGAACATGTCTTTAATTTGTTTTGCATTTCGTGTCTCCACAATGTGTCCATATCAACTCATCTGTAAAATTCTATGATAAGCAGACTCTGCCGCAAAATGTAATAAGTTCACGCTCTTACGGAATGAGTCCCTTGAGAATTGCCCGGTATAGACAACTCTGAAGATAGGTTAAAATAGTACGAGAAGGAACGCGCGCTCCCCTATCCTACACTGTAAATTATGAAACTCACATTTGAAATCAATGTCTTATTGAAACGTACACTTCGTGGATTAACTGTAGACTTGACCGCTTGTAGGATGTAACGGGTTCCACCTTCTAATGTAACGAGAACATTGGTGGGTATCTCATTTCTGCATAATTTGAATGCACGAGTCAGAACAGCAAGCTATTCGGTGGCTATAATGGTCAGCAGCCCACATAAGCTCCATAATGGATTGCAACACTAGCAAGAACCGCTCTCGAAGATCTCAGTGGTAATCTGACGGGGCCTATCCAGGAGAACATAACGCCGGAATACTGACACATAGATGGTTTTTCTATTAGCTGGAGATCCACAAAACTTTATGAAATAACTAAACCTTAGAACGAGCTCAGGAATTGCAAGACGATTTGATTACTAATAAATTCGTTATCTATCTACACACTTATATATAGTGATGGCATTGCTGTTAATATAAAACGGATACAAAATTACTGAGGATCCTGAATGAAGAGCACTTGAACACTACAATTTGTAAAAAATTGTGGTGCATGTTACAATGATGTTTTCTATTTGCCGTTTTAGAACCGTAACACTTCCGTTCCTTTGATCCAATCTCCCCATTGATACCCGTCGTTTCTATCCCTCGCTTATGTATATGCTTAGTTATATATTTCCTGCTATTCATATTAGGGAAAACTCAAATTTCTGGTTTCTAGCCCTTGACCTATTTTTAGTCCCTTTCTATGCGTCTCATAAGCTCTCATCTTTTCCTCCTGCTTCTGCAGTTATCAATTTCCTTTTCTGCTTTTTACTTGCGCGAAATTCCGGCCGCGCACAGCCTAAAATTTTTCTTTTGTCCTAAGTAATCCGCCTGTATTCTAGCCGATGGCCACAGTACCATTGTGATCGGTTATGTCCGATAGCGTTCTCCTCGATCATGCTATCACGTAGTCCTCATCTATCAAGCCAATACCCTTTGCTTCTGGCGTGGCTGCTGCTTTTGAGGGAGCTGCCCTTTCCCTCGTTGTGTCGTTGAGAGAACGAGGAGAAGGGGGAGAAGGACAAGTGGGCGAACGAGCAAGGCGGACTCTGCCCTCTCGCCGGTGGGGGCGCGACATCCCGGCGCGGCGGGACAAGCGCACGAGTCTCCATGGCGCCAGACGGTGACAGTAACAAACAAAGCATTCACAAAGGCCACCGTCACGATCAGCAGTGTATCACAGGGACTAACTGCTAAGCGTCGTGAACCGAACGCCAATACAAACACCATCACAGGTCCATACGAACGCTACTATTAGAATAATTCAATGTTCTTCTGCCTGAAGAAATTGATCCGACCGTACTGTTCCTTTAAAACAATGCCGACATCATCACTCATCGCGGCGGAAGCGATAGCAGTAAAGCAAGAACCTTTTATCTATGAGTTGTATGCGTGAGTGAGTGGAATCGTATAATAAGTGGCTGTTGTTTCGCTTGTGCAGCTTAGCTGTCCGCCTTGCCATTCTTCTTGCGGCTTAATACAATAACATTACGGATAGCGGTTCGCGCCATTGCTGCTGTCCGTAGCGCTAAGTAATGTTCGCAACGGTGGCGGCCACGGCAGGGTAGAGAAACCTGTGTAAAGGAACTGCAACGGAATGTCTGCATATTGCCGTCAGGTTGCAGCTACAGTGGACTAACTTCTTACGAAGTTCTACGACGGGTTTTACACTTCTAGTCGGTTGCGGGCCGGTAGGCAGACGCTTCTACTACGTACTCGAATAGATTAAATACATGTTTTCGGCGTTACGTTCAGTGCTACTGCCACTACCATAGCCACAATTACCGCTACTGCTGCTGTTACAACTATCGGTGCTGACGTTTGTGCTGCCTGGCGCATGTGTAGCTGCCCCGTTGCTGTGGCCCATCTAAAAAGGAGCGAACGGAAGCAGCACGAACAATAACGCAAACGCTGAGGCTAGCGAATAGCCCAACACGAAGCTATACAGCAGCAGCAGTAGTCTCTTCGAGGGTCGTTTTGTAGCAGGGGACTTGTTTCAACATTTAAGCAGTGTGGTCACTTTTCCAAGTTTTTTCGATTTGTCGATCAGGTTTGATTGCAGGCACAGCATGAAGAAGATCCCGTAAACTCGTGCTGCGTTGGCTAGTTGAAAAATCATTAGGATGAGTAGTTGTGTTATGCTAGGCACGTCGTTTCCGTCATTGGGTACTGTCATCGGTAACTGTATTGCCATGTGCCAGTGTGAGATGCCTATTTTTTGTCTACTGGTTACCCAGTTAACAGGAAGAAGAGAAACCGTTTGGTCATAGCGATCTTTCATTAAACGCCGGCCGCGTTTTGACCAGAACCCAGTCTTATTGGCCGAACTGGCTAATAGTTAGCAAATTGACAATTGTTAGCAATTCTTTCGTATTAGAGCAAACCAGTGGGGTGTGTCCTTCTTGGCTCGTCTGGAGTGCGGCAAGCCCGTACCGTTTGATGAAAACAAAGTACAGTGCAGTTCGTAGCGACGATGTGCTCGTAGCTTTTGGATGGAAATATGGTCTTTATTAGACCGTGATTTAATACGGAGCAGTTGGTTGCTGGTCTCGATCATCTTAGCCAAGAACCAAAATGATGATCTCTACTAACAGGCTTTGCGGGACCAGATGTATTAGCCGATGCCTCGTGGCACCAATAGCCATTGTCCTCATCTGTTGCAGGCAGCCGATCTTTGGTAAGTTACATTTTTGAGTATCGCGCTGTAGTGGTTTAAGTCTGCAATAGCTTCCGGTATAGCTAACTAGATTTCAATCATCCTAAATTTTCGACAGTTATTTTAACTGACAACACGAAGAGTGTTACTTCAGGGAAGGAAGGCATTACTTTAATGGTTTTACGATTTCTAATATACGACTCCCTCCTGCGATGAACTCCTGCTATTGTATATACAAGTGGTTCTGATCGAGCCTCATCTTGTTCGACCTTATTGTATGCCTTATAGGTAGTGCCCTAGGCCATTTCTTTGTGATTAATTATTACAATAAAAAGTTTTCGTGGACATCAGGAATTTGAGGTTTTCCTAAAGGTAATGTATTGTATCAACACCACAAATTCTAATAATCAATTGTAACAACAGCAAATACGACCCTTCAACTTGTGTGTACCTATATGCACTACTGCCTCGTACTTATTGCTTTCCCTATCCATTAACTTCCTTGGTAATGGTATCCCCAATAATTAGGGTAGGTGCTTAGTTAAAGCCCTTTATAACAACATCAGATGATCACTTTTTTGGCGACTCAAATATCCGATTATACAGTACCTCGCTAGTTTGAAATGGATCGGTGCTAGTTGAAGTAACAGACACGGGTGGTTGGACCTAATATTTAGTACAGAATATGGATCTGGCAATAAGAAATTGAACGCTACGAGAGCGCAAAAGATAGAGAAAGTGCAGCACTACTAACGTAAGTTGAAGAAACGCAGAATATGCACATATAACGTGGGGATTGTGTTTCTTCGGAAGTATTGGATTTAGGATGTTGTCGGTGGAGGTCTTTCAAAGTTCTGCTATTTTTATTATGACAGTACAAAGCATCATTCTGCCACCTACTCTTATTTCGGTTATTCTTTACCGATAAGCAGCCTATCCTTGGCTACACAGAGGTTATCATTTCAGCTGCTGACCGACCGCTAGGTACCGACAGCTACTGTAGCAGAGACATCCTATAACGCCTATCGATTTCGACTACTGTTTTTGGTGTTATTACTTATTGTGCTATCTGTAGCCAGTGATTCCTTGTAAACAGTTTTTATATTTTAAATATATGCATTAAGGTTAATTCTTGGGTTGTTGAAAAAGTATTGACCACTTTCACAGTTAAATGACTTAAAAATTTTGGGTATTTTGAGTCGCATCGGGTCGGCGTTGGGTTGGCATTGAGAGCTGAGGTTTGGCAGAAGTACCATGTGCTGAAATGCTTGCATCCATACTTACGATAAAACTTCTACAATAATTACTATGTTTTACAATTACATTTGGATAAAGGCATGAATGCCTATTAAATATTTGGGTTGTTTATGGTTAAGATACGTTTTTGAAGCAACTCTTTCTGGTACTTTTCTTTTAGAAATTTCAATATAGAAGATGCTCGTTGTAGCGATCGACTAATTACAGAAGATGTTGATTACTTGCTATTGTGAATGTTAAGAAAATTACGTGGGCAGACATGGTATTGCCATACTAAACACCATTGGAAAAAAACTCACCGTTTGGATATCACGTGAATTATCGTATTTCCGGACAAAATCGGATTTTACAACAACTGATCACAGGTAATGGGAGATAAATCACATACAACAATAATGTGCAATAAAAAAAAATCAAGCGTGCTCTACGATTTTTGGCCTGCCTAGAGCTTGCACCATCAAGCTACTACCACCTCTTTCGGTCTGTCTCTATAGAACTCCCTTAATTTATTTTAACTCAATTAATGTCGTCCATTTAGTTTCAATTGAGATTGTTACAATTTTTCGGCCGGGATTGAAAAAAATTATGGTGATAATATTGCGGTATTACCCGGAAAAGGGTTGCAGGTCATCGATCAGAATGGTGCATATTTGGTTTTACAGCGTTATTTTGAATTATATTTAAAAAGAACATTTGCTTAAATTCCGGCTTAAGAAGAGCGAGTACTTTTTCAATAACCAAATATAGGTAGATTCTATGATGATGCCGATTACAATAGGATAGAACCTTCGACAAACAAAGTCGAGCAGAACGATATGCGTTCTAGCCCAGGGTGATGCCTCATGCTTGTATTAGAGCACGTCGCTAGCTCTGAAGTGGGCAACAAGTTATCAAATGTAAAACGTTGCGCATATGCTGATCGTTGCTAATATAACTTTTCATAGACGGTCACTTTCAGCTTTGTGTTTGTGCTCCTGCCTGTTTGTGAACCGTTCAGCCCACCGCTACTATACCGACGGGAGCTGGCCTTTTGCCAGCAGCGTCCTCGCTCAGCCACTCAATAGCAATCAAACACCCCATGAGGTCTTCCTTTGAAAAGCAGTATACTACCATCACGAAGACTTTCAATGTATCGTATGTACTCTCAAAATTCTTTGTATATGCACATGGCCGATACAGAATCTAAACTGCGATTCCTGCGAAAGTTACCCTATAAAACAAGAGAACGTGTGTTAGCAGTCTCTATACGCTGTGCATTGAAATGGCAGTCAATTATAGGGTTTATGTATTTATTATAATAAATACTGTTATAATCAGCAATATACTGTAAAGGGTTGTTTCGTTCTATTTAACTATAGTATAAAAATGCACGATTTTTTGTCCAGCTAATTGCTAGCATATTTTATGCTCAGAGAAGATTCATCAGATGATATTTTGGTTATGAATTCGTAGAAGCTTCACAACTAATTCACGATAGATGCTGTTGTTGAGGTCGCCTCACGAATCTACTCATTCTGTAGTCAGCGTATTTTTCCTGAAATCATCATGACGAGCCAGACGTACATCACGAGTTGCGCTGCAATCCATTATATTTCAGGTGCATTCTTATTATCATCTGCATAACAGTCGTAGAAATTGAATTGTCTCTTTCCTCCAATCGACGAAGCGGTCTTTAAATCCCAAGAAAAAGATAACGGTCCTTAAATGTAAGGGTTGCAGTCCTATCAGCTACGTTAAACGCATTGCCTTGAACTAAATGCCTACTATGGGATGGTCATTTATTATTTCTGCCGCTAAGCTTAGCTGTGGTAAACGTTGCGAGAACCAGCTTGTGT
>NW_019211456.1:763928-776025 GCF_002443255.2 Varroa destructor | reverse complement strand
AAAAAATACATAAGAATACCATATGTTTCGTAACAAGAGAAGAACATTACTGACGGAGCTAGCCTCACACAGTGATCTTCGTTTAATCGTGCTAAACACTAAAAAAATCACCGTTATCAATCGCATTCTGCAATTCGATCGTTCATACAGTTTAGGGTTTTTGTTGTCATTTTTTACATTTTAAAACATTGTTTTAGTGTTTTACTTCGGTTGCGGTATTAACAATATATAGTTCAATCCTAATCTTGAATGATATTCAACTATGACAACTAATAAATGCAATAGTAGCAAACTGAGAACAAATTTATTGTCGACCATCTGTCAGAGGCGTATTACTGACTTGAATACTGAAATCCTCTTATAACTCTTTTGAGCTCTGCGGAAAAGCACGCTCGTCCCGCAACTAATATCTCGTCCATTTTGTCAAGTAAGGTGAGAACCTTGAAAAATTTTACCAAACCTCGTCCGGAAATTTTTTTCGTAGACGGAACCATTAAATCGGCATCAATCCGTTGACCAGTCTTGAACGTATCAATCATACCTGTCTTTATCGGCTTTCCGGTTATATCATAGAGGTTAAAAATACATCGTTAAAAATACAGCTTCATAGGCCAGGGTGCTCGAGACGTGCGGACTTTCTGTTTTTCTGATGTTCTGAAGAATACCCCGATATAGCGATCAGATCCTGCAGCTTTTATCTGGCAAAAGAATTCGCAAGTGTAGCCACTTACTTCCCATGGTATGGGCTCACTGCTGGCGATACCTTTCGTGGACGATGCATGGTCCTGAATCAACTGTTTTATGTCAATCAAAAATATTTTTTAGTTGGGACACCCATTAGTCGAGACAAGTCAATTTTTAGCTTAGCCACTTCATTGGATAGCAAATCGTATGCTTTGCCAAATTGAGCATTCACGTTGGTCACGGGGTGGTCCTTGGCGGTGTTCCATAAGTGCTTCTTAATATCCCGAAGCGGGCCATTTAAGCCACAGGGGCATGAAAAAAGTATTTCGTTCAGGACATCCGGATCGACAAATCGAAAAAACTTGGAAAAGTGACCACACTGCTTAAATGTTGAAAAGGGCATGCCTTTTGTACTGGTGCGCAATTGTTCAAAAGAGGAAGAAGGTGCAGGGTTGAAGGCGTTCTGTCTCGAATGCAAAAAAAAAGTCACTACTGATCTCATCGAGATAAAGCCAAGTTTGCTTCGACAGATGCGTTTCGTGTGTTCCGCGGAAGGGAGGGGACGCTCGAGCAAATAAAGGAGCATCTGTGGGAGTCTGCAGAGTCTCACAATGTGACTGACGTAGCCTCAAAAGGATCAATAGATGGTCCGTTTGGAGCGGAGAGCTTACTTCACAGTTTACGCGATGAGGTGCTAAGTCTGAAATTGCAACTACGCACTCTGGTTGGCGTAGCAACCAAGAAATACTTCTGGGTCGATTTGCAGAAGATCATAGACGAACACGAGAAGTGAGACAGAAGACCATCACGAGTAACGTTGAGCCCTGGGAGGTGTGCGGATACGCCTGCGGATTCTTCTGTCAAATCAGCGAACATGACAATGAGTGTTATGTCGACGTGTCGTCAGGACCATGTCTAATAACACTTCGCTCTCACCGTGGCCGATGAAGAAGAGGTGCATTTTTGCACTATATGATATCAGCGGCCGCGAAGTGAAAACTCATCTGTCACTCTTCTTCCAGAACGGCAACCCGATGAACTCATGCTTTATTGGCCCGGCGTATGAAGTTGTTGCTGGTTTCGGTCCGACTAAGTTTGTTCGAGTGGCCGATATTCGCGACAGGTCGGATGAATTACTCTTTGAAGGACGAGCCTGCTTTTCGGCAGAACTTCAAGAACCGTAAGAATATTGCTACATGGAAACTAAAACGATTATCGGTGTGTTTTGGTGTATCAGGTGAAGGCAAATGATAATCAAATAAAATTTGCGTTTCGCCAACATCGTTGAAAATTTGAGAATATATCAAGTAATGTGAATCGGTGTGATTATTAAGAAACAAATTGCAACAAATTTAATTAAATGTTTGGATTTAAGTCAGCAAAAAATCAAGTCAAATAATAGAATAGCTAATCTTTTGCTTGAGATTAACGAAGTTGCGGGTTTGTTTTGTAACTAGTTTCTGCTCCTAAGAAAAATCATTTAATTTAAAAGTAACAATGGCTTTTTTTGTTATGTTAATGATACAGGAAACACCTAACATAAGGCTTTATATAAAATTTGTTTTTTTTAATTGCATTGTTATCTTTTTATTTTTTTCCATCTGAAGATGATTTCCCATTTCCGTATAGCCTCCAAGCAATTTAATTATACTGTTTTCTTTTTAGAGACGATTCCTAGACTACCTTCATAAACAATCCCGACCATCACTATAGTAAACTCTAAATGTGCCTTCCCTCGAAAGGAGCACGAGTTGATTTGTGGTAGATGCAAGTGTCATTTTACTTCGTAATTTCTCTAGTGAAGCCTTGCGTGACTTAGCCCTAACGTTTCTTAAGCGTTCGCAAAATAATGGTCTTCTCTTCAGCATGTTTTTCGAATACTACTAGGGAATTAGTACTGTTGCCGTTACGCTCTACGGACGTCGTCTATTCTCAGGCGATTTATCTGTTTCGTCCCGCTAGAAATTTCCAAGTCTCCTCTTGAAGCCTTTCTCCCAGTTTAATTTTAATGCTTAGTATTGTACTATTACCAACTAACCACATCAATTAGAGTCCGAGAATCATGATGGGTGTAGAAGACCTACCACACAAGCTCTTGCAACGCCAGATCAGTGGAAGCTCGATGGAAACCATTTATTATAAGGGACTTCTGCGTATGCCTCTTTACTTAAAGCGCAGATTGAGAAAATCTTCCCTCGGGGTCGCAACTGTTGCAGCAAGACAGCACAATCCGCCGGCAAACGAATTCGATGCTTTTCTCTTCCTTGGCTTCTCTATCTTTGTCGGTCGTCGGTAGCGTTTTATGCTCAACTTTTCGTAGCCGACTACGAAAAAGACGGCCAACGTCGTCACAATCGGGACGACGTCGGGGCGCCTAACCTCGCTCAGCCCTGGTACGCCAAGTTTTGTCTGGTCATGGACAGTGGACATCTGTGTGGTCAGAGACAAACAGGTACACAGAGAAGTAACAACAAAGGACAGTACTAAGAAGATGGTGGATATGATGACAAAGGACAGGATGAACTGGGCCAAAGTTACGGCTTTCTTTAATGATATTATGAAAAGAAAAGAACAACTAGAAAGGATGAGACGTAAGAAAATAGATGAACGGCATACCCGAAACAATCATGGGCCCGATGCTCAACAACTGGAATTAGCGGAAGTACAGGGAGTACGGTTCCCCTCGAGACCCAGAGTTTATGGTCAAGAGGAAAGCCGGAATGGAGGATGGACTGGAACGGCTCAAAGGGAAGGATGATGAAATGACCGTTCCTGCAAGTCATGGTTTCGAAGTAATATCAAACATATCCCGAACCATGGCCCAAGCTGATAAAGGGGTCCTAGTGGGTGAGAGTACCACAGTACCGGACAAAGCACAGACGATGATGTCCGGTCTGCATAATGCATTTGCCCTTAACCTCCAAAAAAAAACAAAAAAGCCCTGGTACGCTTGCTGGACCAACAACAACGCACTAACCTAATCATAAAGCCACTAAATGACTCAAAAAATAGATCCTGATGTTTGATTTGTCCCAACTTGCACCTCTGGTGCTACTTCTGCGAATCTTCTCCACTTCTGTTTGTACTCGCATGCAGCGACGACCAGCCCCTAACACAAGACGGAAAAGTCAAAATTTACAGCGCTTTCGACAGTCTGTCGTGCACTCGCTGTTCCAACGAAGGAAGCAGGAGATATTCACGCGCTCGCACGCACTATTGTAGTCGTCAAATAGCTTTCTTGTCGTTGAATACTATCCAGCCGCAGTCGTCGTCGTCAGAATTAACAGCAGCGCACAGACAGGAAAACGCACAGGAAGTAGCGTCGTGCTCCGCTGAGGCACTAACCTGGCTTTCTGCTGCTTCTTGAGCACAAGCAAGCAGCGAACCACCGCCGCAGACGCGCCACGAGACTACCCAAGTACAGCAGCCGGGATCAGCCGTTCAAGGGCGCGCGGGTAGCTGCTAGGCGAGTGCCACAATGGAGAGGGAGAGCGGCGTCGCGGGCTGTTATGCAATAGCGAAGATACCTGCTACCTAGGTAGACGGACAACGCACGAACAGCGGACGGCGGGCGAGTCGGCTGAGACAGCTGTCAGCCAGGCCGGCGGGCAACGGGTGCCTGCTTCTGCCTTGTGCTGCCGATGGGTCCGATCGAGAGCAGAACAGTACCGACCGCAGCAGCGACGACGGCTGAGGTAGTTGTATTGGAAGTCGAGTAGGAGCGCCGCTGAATGTCATCGCCGTGGGTAAGGGATGACGCGAGGAGATCATATGTGCTGTCGAAGAGGAGACCGAGCTGACCAAGTAGTTGTGGCTATGACCTATTTATCGAACGGTCGTCCGAGCAAGTAATTGAGCGGTCGCCTACTGCGGTTGTTCGCAGCCGTTGTCCTATGCTCGAGATAGTGATGATGACGTTTTTCGTGCTTTTGTTCTTGACTGCCGTTTTTCTTAATCATCGGTGTTATTCGCGTACTGCCCCAACATCGTAATTGTGTCGGTGACGGTGGGGGGGCAACGTTAGCCAAAACGGCGTCGGTAACAACGCCGCTCGTGGCACTTGCTGTTTAAATATAGAAGTTGTTCGAACACTAGCTGTAGCTAGAGTGCTCCCGTAATGACCAGCTAGCTAGAAAAGAACATTGCAAAG
The DNA here is from genome assembly GCF_002443255.2 of Varroa destructor. Taxonomy (NCBI): domain Eukaryota; kingdom Metazoa; phylum Arthropoda; class Arachnida; order Mesostigmata; family Varroidae; genus Varroa; species Varroa destructor. The sequence goes on along the minus strand of NW_019211456.1, from coordinate 771,191 downwards.
ATGGCCGGAGGGTCAAGCGAAAAGATGGAAAGACGGAGACGCAAAAAAAACTATATCTTCTGTCAGCTTAAAAAGCAGCACAGATCAGCAGCGCGTCTATGTCTAAGTACTAGTCACGCTGCTCAGCAGCGTCGTCCGTGCTAGTAGACCCACTGCTGCTACTGCTACACCAATGACAGCGGCAGAGATGGCGCGTAAGAAAAACGAGTGGCATCGGCTGATATATAAACAAAGAGCCAGAAGCTTGATTACAAACAAAGCGTTGCAGACCCACCTCTCCTCTATCAGCAGCCAATATATCCATTTACGGCTGACCATAATTGAACACACGCACACTCACAGAAAGAAAGTGAGAAGATAGATAAACAGAAACACGAGGGTGTGTAATCACGCGTCTGAGAGTGTCCAAGTCGTAATTTGGTCGGCGTGAGCAAACCACGCAGATACATACATTGCGCAATATATCCCGGTTATGCACACATTTATCAAGCCATATTGATATAAAAGTAAATACAAATAACAATAAACATTTTAAATTAAACACCTACGTTACAAAGTCGCCTTGAGCATATATCGATCAAAAGTGGCTGATAATTCATTTCAAAGTACGTACATAGTGTCGTCACACAGATTACTGTTGTAATTTAAGCAACCTTCTGCATTAACAGTTTCAGGCTTGAGCTACCAAACTGAATTGACGACCGTGCATTGAATTAACACTTTGATTGTAAACCGAAAATAAGGTAAAACTTGAAATATCGACTTTTTTTTGTTTAATTCGAATGAGTAGCTACAAATATTGAGCTGAGAATAGAACAAATATTGGGAATAGAGGGAGCCGAGGACCGAATTCGCAAGTCAGTTGCGGCCTCTTGTAAAATGTTCATGAACGGCAGTGTACTACTTGACACCTACTTAATGGAAACCAAATAAAATAGACTTGTCAACATACTAATTCTTCAAACACAGTTAATTTACACATATTGGCTAATTATGATATCATGTTCTATAGATTCCGAGAAAGGAAGGCAGGGAGCTTTCAGCGCAAATTCGGGTTCGATTGACATCCATATCGAAATGGTAAAGATTACAAGTAATCACATGTTAAATATTGTTGCACTCAAAGTAAACGATCATCGATATGTGCATTGCGTATGTATGAAATATTTCCCTTTTCTCATCAATCAGCCATGATAGTAAGTAGGCTACCTAAGCTAAAGCATCGTGGTGCCATCTAGAGGATTTCGATGCAACTACCGCCCGCTGGAGGCGTGTCTTAAAAATTCAGGGGGGTTTGGGGAAACGAAAATGCACGTAGACAGTGTGTGTAGATGTGTGCATGTATGAGTGCGCTCTTGCGTAGTAGCACGACATCATAGATGAAACCTTACTTGATCACTTACTCGACCACAGAAGCAGTTAAGTCTGCGCGTGCTGACTTTGACATTAAATGCAACTGTACTTATTTGAAATTATTTGAAGATCAAGCAAGCTAAAGACCATTCCCAGCATCTTGTTAGTTGCCCACATTACTTTATATTTGACCACTGAAACAAACTTAATATGAACTATAAAACTATCTCAGCTATGTTACGGATCAGCAGTCGCTATTCAGGCTGTGATCAGAGAGTTAGCCCAGGGATAATTCTCCATAACATCGTTGTGACATCGGCAACGGTTCTTGTCTATCCCTACATTTACTAAACGCGCTACTAGTAATCTCGCACGCTGAACTTCTCATATTCTCAAACCTGGCTGTTTGAATATTCGCGTTATGATGCTTTTTTTCCAGAAGCAGCTCAGCACTGAAGGACGCATGTTTGACTTCAGGTAGTATCAAATAGACGCGTAATAATAAAGCTAGATGCCTTCTTTCAATTGTTCAGGGTGTCCCAAAATACCTTATGCTATTGCATTTGCCAACAAAATAAATCTTAGTTAATCGCCGGTAAATCTGAAGCGACTAACGGTGATAGTGGATGTAAAATTATCAATATTCAATTAGTCGCCCTTCATAAAACACTATAATGCTGATTAACGCATTGCTTTAGAACAAGCATAAAGATGATTTTGGATACGACTCGTCCATGCTTTGTAAAATCTTTTTTGTCCTTTTTTTGTTTCTAAAAATGGGATCCACTAATGAAATCGTGTCAGTAAAGACAAATAAAAAATAAATGAGGCAACCTTCGGTGTTTTATAATAAAACGAATATTTCTAATACCATATTTTTTTAGGAAGAAACACATCGGTTACGCAGCTTATTCAAATAATCAAGGACTGGGTATTAATTGAAACGTCAAAAAAGAATTGGCTCCCCCCCTCCCCCCGTCCAGACCCCAGATCAGTATATTTTGAGCCAGAAAGCTACTTAAAAAAGATCTTCCAATCGATCACCGCTTTGCAGAATACAACTACTCTTCAGCTACTTTTGGTGTTAAGGGAAAATATAAGTTTATCCATGGAACAAAGGAAGTATTTCCATTAAGTGTCGTTCAGGCATTTTGTGGCGCTTCCTGCGTCTTTTCCTAGACCTAAGATCAGTGTCCTAAGACTTAAGACCATCAGGTTAAATGTATGCACCTGGAATGCCCCCACTACTTGCATAGATCCTAATAAAAAAAATTTCAGTCCAGCATAAATAAGTGAATAAACGATTCCTCAAGACGCCTTCGCCTAATGCGAAGTTTATAAGGTTTGTCTCTATTTGAACCTACATGGTGAGACAATAGGTAAAACGAACTACAGTAAACATGATTCTATTATATATATATATATATATTGGAAGATGTTTCATTTTTAATTAAATCTGCCAAATTTAGTTTGTCGTTACCTTTAGCCAATATCCGAAATAGTATATCGATATGGTGTGGATACGGTAAGTGAACATATTATTACTTCATGAACTTGATAAAATCAGCTCGTGATTATCTGAATGCGTTGCGATTTTATGTATTACGGTTTCACTTATTAAGGCAAAAGCAACCAACCATTAAGGTATTTTGATTCCTTCTAAGCTTGAACAGCGTTATGGGCTCGCAACATCGAATAACACAAAAGCAAGCCTCTCCAACTTATAAATATATTATATACGAGTAAACAATACTAATCATAAACAATCAATAAATACGCACTTACGCCAGCATCCCTTATATTGTTAACATACAACTAGCGACACCACAGATCTTCGAAGCCGATAGGACCTCACAATTTAACAATTCGATGCTAACAGAAAGTTCTTTTTACGTTCATCCATCGACAACGGCTGAATTTCAACTAACTGAATCGTAGACAGAATCGCGTTGCAGGGATACGAAGCCACAAGGAGCCACTGGATGTCACCGACCTCACTATCATCAACGGGTTCTATTGGCCCTCAGCAACAATAACCCCCATCCTAATGATCAATAAAATTATACCTCCTATGATACTCGAACAGTACAGCAAATTTTCTTTTGTTATGGCTTGATTTCACAGGGAGTACACACCCCGATTTGCGATCACTAATGTTGAGCTTACCGCGTTGTCGTTTGGTGCTACATGTGTAAAAAGTTGACGACTTAAAAATTTATATATGGTCACATTCGACAATATTGCGATGCCTAAATAGGTTTAAAATACGAAAAAAAATCTATCCTTTAATGACAACCTTTGATTCGTTACGTCGACATCTTCAGAACGAGCTTAACGATGCTCTTTTTATAGAGTACCGAAACAAACAAAATCGAAACCATATGTATATATATATATATATATAATGTTATTCACTATTATAAGCGCACTATTAGTATTATCGTCTTAATAGAAATATTTGTGTGAATGTAAAGATATTCGTTTTGCTCATTTCTAGTGATAACCATTCTATGAAATTTCTCAACACCTGCATCCGGCAAAAACCTAAAAAATTGGCAGCCTACCAGTGCTGTGGTATATATATTGCGGTAACTCACACCTGTCTTATACATTAGAATAGGAAGCAGGGTGAATAGGCTTTTTTTTTTTTTTTTTTTTGATTAATTTTTTGATTTTGATTAATTGGCGATTGAACCTTACAGTCACTACAGTATTTCAATTCAGGCTATCTAAATGTAATAGTCGTTCAGTCTGGTTGACCAGAAAAATGCTGTAGCTTGGCATCTGGACAAAACTTGAACTATAGGAAATATTATCCCAAACTACGGTCAAAATGCTATATATGTTTCGGGAAATCACGGAATCTAACACACACAGTGTTGTCTTATTCATCTGTTTTGATACAACGAAGCGTCCCTGCCGCGACGCACACAAATCTGATTTCAAGATTAGAGCGTAAGTGCGATATTGATATTGTTAAGAAATGGGAACCGATGCTAATGTTTAGTGTTGCTTTGAAAAATTTAAACATCGCACGACTAAACGAAGATAGGGATCTTCACTGTGTGAGGCTATCTCCGTCAGATTCAGTGGGGTGTGATCAACTTTGCAAGTAATGCTCTTCTCTTGTTACGAAACAAATGGTATTCTTATGCATTCTTTAAGATGTCAACATTTGGGATAGGCCCAGTTCGGTCCCATGCACTATTGCGACAGGGTAAAAAAACCATTCGGTTCGCATTGCAAAGCTATTAGATGCATAGATCAATAAGGCATTTATTTGCACCTTTCAAATCCATACCGTGGTGACAACTAACTTCAGCTTCCTGTATGCTGTAAGGTGAACTTGTCACAAAGCAAAAAGCAACTTAACTTTCCGGAACTTTCGAGCTTCTTCACGGGCGCATGGTGTATGGCCTATGTCTCAGGTATGAAATCGTAAACGACAATAGGTCTTCAGACTGCGCTCAACAGTTTCTCAGCGACATGGTGATCTTCATCGTGATTTTCTTGCGTGGGGCACATTACGAATTCCCGTAACCATTGAGCCTACTACAGTTAACAAGAGTTTATTCGCTTTGGCCTAACAACGGTTTTTGGAACTGTTTACCCAGCAAGTGTATACTTGTGAAGGATGTTTCTTTTTAAATAACGTAAATGCACGATCGTCGTTAGATTGAAAGTATTGTTGTTGGAGATGCACGCCAGTGCCGCGATGTTTTTGTACGTTAATGTAGTGAAGCTTCTTTACTGTGGTGGATATTCTAAATCATTTCCTATATATTTTGAAACGATAACAGAACAATGATCATTTCTAATAATTTGTTAACAAATTTGTAGGAATAGAAGCGTTAGAGTCAAAACAATTCATACGTTCAAGATATATTCACAAAGGCTTTCGAGAGATGCGTGCCGCCGTGTGTTGTCTGCATTCATGATTAAACACTGTATGAAAGCCTGGCAAAACACAGGGTTTTTCTCTCCCTTTGTGTGTATTGCTTTTAACAAAAATCACCTACTGTGATTACTTCCGAGTTACCATTGGTTACTTATACCTTATACTTATACACGTACCCTTGTTAATTTATTTGAAACTACATATTACGTGTTGCGGCTCTTCGTTAACCACACTTATAAAAACCTGGCCATCCACAAACCGCAAAGGCTGGCCAACATCTGTTTTGAAATTTTTGTTTTGAAAAGTCATAAAATAAACCTTTCTTGTTAGTCAACTTGTTAGCGAGTCAAATAAGATATCTATTTCAGCTTGGGAATGATTGGCTACAATTAACAGTTAACTTGTTGTCATTATTATAATTATGTGGGACATATTGTCGCCATTGGTGTCAACAAACATGACACTCCTGCCTGATCGTAGTGTTCGTTTGTTCCAGTTGCAGGCCAGCAAGCACCTGCCTGGCGCCGCTATGCCTGCCTCAACCGAAAAAAGCCACCCAAAAGTGGGCAGCGTCGGCCGCCAAACACCATGCGATCATGTAATATGTTTTGTCCACGTGTCTATATATTGATGCCTGCGGACACGCCTATTGCGTGGGATGTGCTGTCGTTCAACAGGAAGAACACAGTGTCGGCCGCCGACTAACACCATGCGATGCATGTAATATGTTTTGTCCACGTGTCTATATATTGCTGCCTGCGGACACGCCTATTGCGTGGGATGTGCTGTCGTTCAACAGGAAGAACACGGTCAACTCCGTGTTATGTGCAACAAGTGCAAACGGAGAGTGATTGCAGACCTCATTGAGATGAAGGACCAATTGGTCGTGCGCGATCTACCTTTTGCATTGTGCCCCGGTCGGGTCCTTGTGATGTCTGTAACATGTTTTCTCCACGAGTGAATCTCTGCGCATGCGGGCATGCCTTCTGTACTGGATGCGCAATTGTTCACAAAGAGGAAGAAGGTGCAGGGTTGAAGGCGTTCTGTCTCGAATGCAAAAAAAAGTCACTACTGATCTCATCGAGATAAAGCCAAGTTTGCTTCGACAGATGCGTTTCGTGTGTTCCCGCGGAAGGGAGGGGACGCTCGAGCAAATAAAGGAGCATCTGTGGGAGTCTGCAGAGTCTCACAATGTGACTGACGTAGCCTCAAGAGGATCAATAGATGGTCCGTTTGGAGCGGAGAGCTTACTTCACAGTTTACGCGATGAGGTGCTAAGTCTGAAATTGCAACTACGCACTCTGGTTGGCGTAGCAACCAAGAAATACTTCTGGGTCGATTTGCAGAAGATCATAGACGAACACGAGAAGTAGAGACAGAAGACCATCACGAGTAACGTTGAGCCCTGGGAGGTGTGCGGATACGCCTGCGGATTCTTCTGTCAAATCAGCGAACATGACAATGAGTATACACATGATGAACGCGGTGACGAAAGTTCCTTAACGGCTCAAAATTCCAACGCCGGCGCTGACGCCGAAGAAAGCTTTAAGGACGAGCTTCAAATCGAAGACTGTAGAGAGGACCTGGAGGAGGTTCCATCATCTGTAGAGAAATTTCCATCATCTGTAGAGAAATTTCCATCATCTGTAGAGAAATTTCCATCATCTGTAGAGAAATTTCCATCATCTGTAGAGAAATTTCCATCATCTGTAGAGAAATTTCCATCATCCATCATCTGTAGAGAAATGTCCGTCAGGACCATGTCTAATAACACGTCGCTCTCACCGTGGCCGATAAAGAAGAGGTGCATTTTTGCACTATATGATATCAGCGGCCGCGAAGTGAAACTCATCTGTCACTCTTCTTCCAGAACGGCAGACCGATGAACTCATGCTTCTATATATTGCTGCCTGCGGACACGCCTATTGCGTGTGATGTGCTGTCGTTCAACAGGAAGAACACAGTGTCGGCCGCCGACTAACACCATGCGATGCATGTTTTGTCCACGTGTC
>NW_019211456.1:759747-763903 GCF_002443255.2 Varroa destructor | reverse complement strand
TATTGCTGCCTGCGGACACGCCTATTGCGTGGGATGTGCTGTCGTTCAACCGGAAGAACACGGTCAACTCCGTGTTATGTGCAACGAGTGCAAACGAAGAGTGATTGCAGACCTCATTGAGATGAAGGACCAATTAGTCGTGCGCGATCAACCTTTTGCATTGTGCCCCGGTCGGGTCCTTGTGATGCCTGCAACATGTTTTCTCCACGAGTGAAATATAAATGAAGTATAAATATAGACCACATCGTGAACTATTTCAGATGTTTGTGCGAGACTTACCAGGTTCTCTTACTGGTCGGATAGAGTTGACACCACTAGGCAATTTGGGACGCTATGTAAAGCTGTGTAACTGCTGCAAAATGTTTTCACCAACTCTAACGAGTGCAAGCACGTTATATGTACTGGATGTACAATTGCCGATCCTAATGCAGAGAAAGATAAAAAAGAGTCAAAAAAATCGACCCAAGTCTTCTGTATTAGGTGCAAGCAGCGAATTAGCGCCGATTTCTTTGAGGTCGATCCGGATGTCCTGAACGAAATACTTTTTTCATGCCCCTGTGGCTTAAATGGCCCGCTTCGGGATATTAAGAAGCACTTATGGAACACCGCCAAGGACCACCCCGTGACCAACGTGAATGCTCAATTTGGCAAAGCATACGATTTGCTATCCAATGAAGTGGCTAAGCTAAAAATTGACTTGTCTCGAGTAATGGGTGTCCCAACTAAAAAATATTTTTGATTGACATAAAACAGTTGATTCAGGACCATGCATCGTCCACGAAAGGTATCGCCAGCAGTGAGCCCATACCATGGGAAGTAAGTGGCTACACTTGCGAATTCTTTTGCCAGATAAAAGCTGCAGGATCTGATCGCTATATCGGGGTATTCTTCAGAACATCAGAAAAACAAAGTCCGCACGTCTCGAGCACCCTGGCCTATGAAGCTGTATTTTTAACGATGTATTTTTAACCTCTATGATATAACCGGAAAGCCGATAAAGACAGGTATGATTGATACGTTCAAGACTGGTCAACGGATTGATGCCGATTTAATGGTTCCGTCTACGAAAAAAATTTCCGGACGAGGTTTGGAAAAATTTTTCAAGGTTCTCACCTTACTTGACAAAATGGACGAGATATTAGTTGCGGGACGAGCGTGCTTTTCCGCAGAGCTCAAAAGAGTTATAAGAGGATTTCAGTATTCAAGTCAGTAATACGCCTCTGACAGATGGTCGACAATAAATTTGTTCTCAGTTTGCTACTATTGCATTTATTAGTTGTCATAGTTGAATATCATTCAAGATTAGGATTGAACTATATATTGTTAATACCGCAACCGAAGTAAAACACTAAAACAATGTTTTAAAATGTAAAAAATGACGATCGAATTGCAGAATGCGATTGATAACGGTGATTTTTTTAGTGTTTAGCACGATTAAACGAAGATAGGGATCTTCACTGTGTGAGGCTAGCTCCGTCAGTAATGCTCTTCTCTTGTTACGAAACATATGGTATTCTTATGTATTTTTTAAGATGTCAACATTTGGGATAGGCCCAGTTCGGTCCCATGCACTATTGCGACAGGGCAAAAAACCATTCGGTTCGCATCGCAAAGCGATTAGCTGGATAGATCAGTAAGGCATTTATTTGCACCTTTCAAATCCATACAATGGTGACAACTGACTTCAGCTTCCTGTATGCTGTAAGGTGAAATTGTGACAAAGCAAAAAGCAACCTAACTTTCCAGAACTTTCGAGTTTCTTCACGGGCGCATGGTGTATGGCCTATGTCTCGGGTATGAAATCGTAAACGACAATAGGTCTTCAGACTGCACTCAACAGTTTCTCAGCGACATGGTGATCTTCATCGTGATTTTCTTGCGTGGAGCACATTACGAATTCCCGTAACCATTGAGCCTACTACAGTTAACAAGAGTTTATTCGCTTTGGCCTAACAACGGTTTTTGGAACTGTTTACCCAGCAAATGTATACTTGTGAAGGATGTTTCTTTTTAAATAATGTAAATGCACGATCGTCGTTAGATTGAAAGTATTGTTGGAGATGCACGCCAGTGCCGTCGATGTTTTTGTACGTTAATGTAGTGAAGCTTCTTTACTGTGGTGGATATTCTAAATCATTTCCTATATATTTTGAAACGATAACAGAACAATGATCATTTCTAATAATTTGTTAACAAATTTGTAGGAATAGAAGCGTTAGAGTCAAAACAATTCATACGTTCAAGATATATTCACAAAGGCTTTCGAGAGATGCGTGCCGCCGTGTGTTGTCTGCATTCATGATTAAACACTGTATGAAAGCCTGGCAAAACACAGGGTTTTTCTCTCCCTTTGTGTGTATTGCTTTTAACAAAAATCACCTACTGTGATTACTTCCGAGTTACCATTGGTTACTTATACCTTATACTTATACACGTACCCTTGTTAATTTATTTGAAACTACATATTACGTGTTGTGGCTCTTCTTTAACCACACTTATAAAAACCTGGCCATCCACACACCGCAAATGCTGGCCAACATCTGTTTTGAAATTTTTGTTTTGAAAAGTCATAAAATAAACCTTTCTTGTTAGTCAACTTGTTAGCGAGTCAATTAAGATACCTATTTCAGCTTGGGAATGATTGGCGACATTTAACAGTTAACTTGTTGTCATTATTATAATTATGTAGGACATATTGTCGCCATCGGTGTCAACAAACATGACACTCCTGCCTGATCGTAGCGTTCGTTTGTTCCAGTTGCAGGCCAGCAAGCACCTGCCTGGCGCCGCTATGCCTGCCTCAACCGAAAAAAGCCACCCAAAAGTGGGCAGCGTCGGCCGCCGACAAACACCATGCGATGCATGTAATATGTTTTGTCCACGTGTCTATATATTGCTGCCTGCGGACACGCCTATTGCGTGGGATGTGCTGTCGTTCAACAGGAAGAACACAGTGTCGGCCGCCGACTAACACCATGCGATGCATGTAATGTTTTGTCCACGTGTCTATATATTGCTGCCTGCGGACACGCCTATTGCGTGGGATGTGCTGTCGTTCAACAGGAAGAACACGGTCAACTCCGTGTTATGTGCAACAAGTGCAAACGGAGAGTGATTGCAAACCTCATTGAGATGAAGGACCAATTGGTCGTGCGCGATCTACCTTTTGCATTGTGCCCCGGTCGGGTCCTCGTGATGTCTGTAACATGTTTTCTCCACGAGTGTATCTCTGCGCATGCGGGCATGCCTTCTGTACTGGATGCGCAATTGTTCACAAAGAGGAAGAAGGTGCAGGGTTGAAGGCGTTCTGTCTCGAATGCAAAAAAAAAGTCACTACTGATCTTATCGAGATAAAGCTAAGTTTGCTTCGACAGATGCGTTTCGTGTGTTCCCGCGGAAGGGAGGGGACGCTCGAGCAAATAAAGGAGCATCTGTGGGAGTCTGCAGAGTCTCACAATGTGACTGACGTAGCCTCAAAGGATCAATAGATGGTCCGTTTGGAGCGGAGAGCTTACTTCACAGTTTACGCGATGAGGTGCTAAGTCTGAAATTGCAACTACGCACTCTGGTTGGCGTAGCAACCAAGAAATACTTCTGGGTCGATTTGCAGAAGATCATAGACGAACACGAGAAGTAGAGACAGAAGACCATCACGAGTAACGTTGAGCCCTGGGAGGTGTGCGGATACGCCTGCGGATTCTTCTGTCAAATCAGCGAACATGACAATGAGTGTTATGTCGACGTGTCCGTCAGGACCATGTCTAATAACACTTCGCTCTCACCGTGGCCGATGAAGAAGAGGTGCATTTTTGCACTATATGATATCAGCGGCCGCGAAGTGAAAACTCATCTGTCACTCTTCTTCCAGAACGGCAACCCGATGAACTCATGCTTTATTGGCCCGGCGTATGAAGTTGTTGCTGGTTTCGGTCCGACTAAGTTTGTTCGAGTGGCCGATATTCGCGACAGGTCGGATGAATTACTCTTTGAAGGACGAGCCTGCTTTTCGGCAGAACTTCCAAGAACCGTAAGAATATTGCTACATGGAAACTAAAACGATTATCGGTGTGTTTTGGTGTATCAGGTGCAGGCAAATGATAATCAAATAAAATTTGCGTTTCGCCAACATCGTTGAAAATTTGAGAATATTATCAAG
>NW_019211456.1:704532-759722 GCF_002443255.2 Varroa destructor | reverse complement strand
TGCGGCTGGATAGTATTCAACGACAAGAAAGCTATTTGACGACTACAATAGTGCGTGCGAGCGCGTGAATATCTCCTGCTTCCTTCGTTGGAACAGCGAGTGCACGACAGACTGTCGAAAGCGCTGTAATTTGACTTTTCCGTCTTGTGTTAGGGGCTGGTCGTCGCTGCATGCGAGTACAAACAGAAGTGGAGAAGATTCGCAGAAGTAGCACCAGAGGTGCAAGTTGGGACAAATCAAACATCAGGATCTATTTTTTGAGTCATTTAGTGGCTTTATGATTAGGTTAGTGCGTTGTTGTTGGTCCAGCAAGCGTACCAGGGCTTTTTTGTTTTTTTTTGGAGGTTAAGGGCAAATGCATTATGCAGACCGGACATCATCGTCTGTGCTTTGTCCGGTACTGTGGTACTCTCACCCACTAGGACCCCTTTATCAGCTTGGGCCATGGTTCGGGATATGTTTGATATTACTTCGAAACCATGACTTGCAGGAACGGTCATTTCATCATCCTTCCCTTTGAGCCGTTCCAGTCCATCCTCCATTCCGGCTTTCCTCTTGACCATAAACTCTGGGTCTCGAGGGGAACCGTACTCCCTGTACTTCCGCTAATTCCAGTTGTTGAGCATCGGGCCCATGATTGTTTCGGGTATGCCGTTCATCTATTTTCTTACGTCTCATCCTTTCTAGTTGTTCTTTTCTTTTCATAATATCATTAAAGAAAGCCGTAACTTTGGCCCAGTTCATCCTGTCCTTTGTCATCATATCCACCATCTTCTTAGTACTGCTTTGTTGTTACTTCTCTGTGTACCTGTTTGTCTCTGACCACACAGATGTCCACTGTCCATGACCAGACAAAACTTGGCGTACCAGGGCTGAGCGAGGTTAGGCGCCCCGACGTCGTCCCGATTGTGACGACGTTGGCCGTCTTTTTCGTAGTCGGCTACGAAAAGTTGAGCATAAAACGCTACCGACGACCGACAAAGATAGAGAAGCCAAGGAAGAGAAAAGCATCGAATTCGTTTGCCGGCGGATTGTGCTGTCTTGCTGCAACAGTTGCGACCCCGAGGGAAGATTTTCTCAATCTGCGCTTTAAGTAAAGAGGCATACGCAGAAGTCCCTTATATAAATGGTTTCCATCGAGCTTCCACTGATCTGGCGTTGCAAGAGCTTGTGTGGTAGGTCTTCTACACCCATCATGATTCTCGGACTCTAATTGATGTTTAGTTGGTAATAGTACAATACTAAGATTAAAATTAAACTGGGAGAAAGGCTTCAAAGGAGGCTTGGAAATTTCTAGCGGGACGAAACAGATAAATCGCCTGAGAATAGACGACGTCCGTAGAGCGTAACGGCAACAGTACTAATTCCCTAGTAGTATTCGAAAAACATGCTGAAGAGAACGACCATTATTTTGCGAACGCTTAAGAAACGTTAGGGCTAAGGTCACGCAAGGCTTCACTAGAGAAATTACGAAGTAAAATGACACTTGCATCTACCACAAATCAACTCGTGCTCCTTTCGAGGGAAGGCACATTTAGAGTTTACTATAGTGATGGTCGGGATTGTTTATGAAGGTGCCCTTAACCTCCAAAAAAAAGTCTAGGAATCGTCTCTAAAAAGAAAACATATAATTAAATTGCTTGGCAGGCTATAACGGAAATGGGAAATCATCTTCAGATGGAAAAAATAAAAAGATAACAATGCAATTAAAAAAAACAAATTTTATATAAAAGCCTTATGTTAGGTGTTTCCTGTATCATTAACATAACAAAAAAAGCCATTGTTACTTTTAAATTAAATGATTGTTTTTAGGAGCAGAAACTAGTTACAAAACAAACCCGCAACTTCGTTAATCTCAAGCAAAAGATCTAGCTATTCTATTATTTGACTTGATTTTTTGCTGACTTAAATCCAAACATTTAATTAAATTTGTTGCAATTTGTTTCTTAATAATCACACCGATTCACATTACTTGATATATTCTCAAATTTTCAACGATGTTGGCGAAACGCAAATTTTATTTGATTATCATTTGCCTTCACCTGATACACCAAAACACACCGATAATCGTTTTAGTTTCCATGTAGCAATATTCTTACGGTTCTTGAAGTTCTGCCGAAAAGCAGGCTCGTCCTTCAAAGAGTAATTCATCCGACCTGTCGCGAATATCGGCCACTCGAACAAACTTAGTCGGACCGAAACCAGCAACAGCTTCATACGACGGGGCAATAAAGCATGAGTTCATCGGTCTGCCGTTCTGGAAGAAGAGTGACAGATGAGTTTTCACTTCGCGGCCGCTGATATCATATAGTGCAAAAATGCACCTCTTCTTCATCGGCCACGGTGAGAGCGAAGTGTTATTAGACATGGTCCTGACGACACGTCGACATAACACTCATTGTCATGTTCGCTGATTTGACAGAAGAATCCGCAGGCGTATCCGCACACCTCCCAGGGCTCAACGTTACTCGTGATGGTCTTCTGTCTCACTTCTCGTGTTCGTCTATGATCTTCTGCAAATCGACCCAGAAGTATTTCTTGGTTGCTACGCCAACCAGAGTGCGTAGTTGCAATTTCAGACTTAGCACCTCATCGCGTAAACTGTGAAGTAAGCTCTCCGCTCCAAACGGACCATCTATTGATCCTTTTGAGGCTACGTCAGTCACATTGTGAGACTCTGCAGACTCCCACAGATGCTCCTTTATTTGCTCGAGCGTCCCCTCCCTTCCGCGGAACACACGAAACGCATCTGTCGAAGCAAACTTGGCTTTATCTCGATGAGATCAGTAGTGACTTTTTTTTTGCATTCGAGACAGAACGCCTTCAACCCTGCACCTTCTTCCTCTTTTGAACAATTGCGCACCAGTACAAAAGGCATGCCCGCATGCGCAGAGATACACTCGTGGAGAAAACATGTTCAGACATCACAGAGGACCCGACCGGGGCACAATGCAAAAGGTAGATCGCGCACGACCAATTGGTCCTTCATCTCAATGAGGTCTGCAATCACTCTCCGTTTGCACTGTTGCACATAACACGGAGTTGACCGTGTTCTTCCTGTTGAACGACAGCACATCCCACGCAATAGGCGTGCTCCGCAGGCAGCAATATATAGACACGTGGACAAAACATATTACATGCATCGCATGGTGTTGTCGGCGGCCGACGCTGCCCACTTTTGGGTGGCTTTTTTCGGTTGAGGCAGGCATAGCGGCGCCAGGCAGGTGCTTGCTGGCCTGCAACTGGAACAAACGAACGCTACGATCAGGCAGGAGTGTCATGTTTGTTGACACCGATGGCGACAATATGTCCCACATAATTATAATAATGACAACAAGTTAACTGTTAATGTGCCAATCATTCCCAAGCTGAAATAGGTATCTTAATTGACTCGCTAACAAGTTGACTAACAAGAAAGGTTTATTTTATGACTTTTCAAAACAAAAATTTCAAAACAGATGTTGGCCAGCATTTGCGGTGTGTGGATGGCCAGGTTTTTATAAGTGTGGTTAAAGAAGAGCCACAACACGTAATATGTAGTTTCAAATAAATTAACAAGGGTACGTGTATAAGTATAAGGTATAAGTAACCAATGGTAACTCGGAAGTAATCACAGTAGGTGATTTTTGTTAAAAGCAATACACACAAAGGGAGAGAAAAACCCTGTGTTTTGCCAGGCTTTCATACAGTGTTTAATCATGAATGCAGACAACACACGGCGGCACGCATCTCTCGAAAGCCTTTGTGAATATATCTTGAACGTATGAATTGTTTTGACTCTAACGCTTCTATTCCTACAAATTTGTTAACAAATTATTAGAAATGATCATTGTTCTGTTATCGTTTCAAAATATATAGGAAATGATTTAGAATATCCACCACAGTAAAGAAGCTTCACTACATTAACGTACAAAAACATCGCGGCACTGGCGTGCATCTCCAACAACAATACTTTCAATCTAACGACGATCGTGCATTTACGTTATTTAAAAAGAAACATCCTTCACAAGTATACACTTGCTGGGTAAACAGTTCCAAAAACCGTTGTTAGGCCAAAGCGAATAAACTCTTGTTAACTGTAGTAGGCTCAATGGTTACGGGAATTCGTAATGTGCCCCACGCAAGAAAATCACGATGAAGATCACCATGTCGCTGAGAAACTGTTGAGCGCAGTCTGAAGACCTATTGTCGTTTACGATTTCATACCTGAGACATAGGCCATACACCATGCGCCCGTGAAGAAGCTCGAAAGTTCGGAAAGTTAAGTTGCTTTTTGCTTTGTGACAAGTTCACCTTACAGCATACAGGAAGCTGAAGTTAGTTGTCACCACGGTATGGATTTGAAAGGTGCAAATAAATGCCTTATTGATCTATGCATCTAATGCTTTGCAATGCGAACCGAATGGTTTTTTCCCTGTCGCAATAGTGCATGGGACCGAACTGGGCCTATCCCAAATGTTGACATCTTAAAGAATGCATAAGAATACCATTTGTTTCGTAACAAGAGAGAGCATTACTTGCAAATTGATCACACCCCACTGAATCTGACGGAGATAGCCTCACACAGTGAAGATCCCTATCTTCGTTTAGTCGTGCGATGTTTAAATTTTTCAAAGCAACACTAAACATTAGCATCGGTTCCCATTTCTTAAATATCAATATCGCACTTACGCTCTAATCTTGAATCAGATTTGTGTGCGTCGCGGCAGGGACGCTTCGTTGTATCAAAACAGATGAATAAGACAAACTGTGTGTAGTGATTCCGTGATTTCCCGAAACGAAGTTCAGGATATAGCAGCAACGTTTGCATTCCTTCGTTACTGCGTAAAGCACTATCAGGGTATTCAAGCGATCAGAAATCTCGATCGTAATCGAATACAGCGGAAGAGAGCAATAATCTGTCACGGCCTCATGGACTTTCAGCGCTCATAAGAGTCAATTATTGACTAGGTTACACTTCGGGCGTGATCCAAGATAGGCAGCACAACAAACACTTAACCACAGCTTTAGAGAAGATATATACCGACCTATAACGTAGAACACCGCGAAACGAGTAGACTCTAAATCCTCTCTTTAAATCGTCAAGGTTGTACTGATGGCAGTTTGATACGCAAGCGTGACGCCGCTAAATGTATTGTAACCCATGGCTAGCATATGGATAGCGCGAAGTTGACGTTGATTACCGTCTTTGTTTATGATTTATCCGTGTTCTGCAGAGCATCGAAGCTCTCTGTGCCAATACAGTTACATATTTTTACTAAAGAATTTACTTTATTAATTATTAAGTATTTGTTAACTACCAATAAAATCAGAAGTGTGTGTGTGCACGCATGTTATTACCGATCGATTTACAGAAAGATCGGGTTGTGTTTACTAGTTGCAAAGATCGTGCTCAGCGCACGCAGTATATTGGCCACGCAGTATTTAGCAGGCCATGTCTTGCGTCTTGCTATCATGGTGCTCACATCGAAGTCTTTACTTGATGGTTCGGAATTAATTTATATTTCCTTTTTATTATTTATTATTTATTTATTTATTATATATGCTGTTTCAAACAGATAGCTTTGGTAGAGATTCGAATGCTAAATTATAGCTATTCGTGATAGAAAAGTTCCTCTTTTCAGTCAAGATGGGCATGAAAGTCCTGTCCTTGGATTTCAGTTGTCCACAATTTCAATCTATAATTATAGATTTACAAACAATTCCAATTAACATACCCATTTTCTGTGTGATGCCCCTTGCCTGCTACTTATTTTTGTATGAATGAATAAAATGTTCCAATGAACGAATTTCACGTCTTTTGTTCAAGAGGCGCATGCTGCAACTATCATATCTTGTAGCAAGTGCCTGCACACGAGATCTATTTATCCCGCACACTGATTATACAATGCCGATTAAACAGACGATTTCTAAAATTAAGTCGATTCTTATCCAAACGTACTAGTCTAGATGCCATATTGGTTCTAGAAAATTCACTCTTAAAAATCATCTAAACATCCTTCCAAGTAGCAACGCAGCGTGCTCGATTAAATCCTTAATACGGTAGTAACTTACAATATTAAAATTATCTAAATGACTTAGCACAATGTGTAGTAAATCTTATTAACTGTGAATATGAGTTCTTTTTGAATTCACCTGGATGATGATAACGGTAAGCGAATCTAGGCTATGTCTTTAATAGCTCGAATTAATTTCGTTATCTACGTAAGTTTCCGTCTATTTGTCTTAGACAATTGAGTTAGTGGATCGATTTTAGATCGCAAGTCTGAGAAAAAGGACATCTACATAAGCAAAGCATGGCGAGTCGGTGGAAATCAGGTTTTATGCTATCAGACAACGGGTCGAAACGCATAAAACTATGGAAAATAAGGTAAAGATGCTCAACAATATATGGCTTTATGGAAATAAATCGATCTAGTTCGAATGGCATCGGATACTCAAGTCGTTA
Source organism: Varroa destructor (assembly GCF_002443255.2). Classification (NCBI taxonomy): domain Eukaryota; kingdom Metazoa; phylum Arthropoda; class Arachnida; order Mesostigmata; family Varroidae; genus Varroa; species Varroa destructor. The sequence continues at coordinate 753,274 of NW_019211456.1, read as the reverse complement.
GATTTACAGGCGATTACTAAAACGCATTTATGGCAAATCAATACGCATTTGGGCTACCCTAATTGAAGAAGCGTTCTATAAAACGACAACTGCTATTGTTCGCTGAATAAACAGATAACCTTCAAGCCAAGATAAGCTAGCAATGATTTTACTGGAACAAGCGGTGTCGATACACGAGCAATAGCATTTTGACCAGTCAGTTTGGGAAAATATTTCCTATGAGTTCATACGTTTTGTCCAGGATGCACAAGCTACATTTTTGCTGATGTCAACACGAGTACTGAACGACTGTTACATCTTAGATAGCCTGAATTGAAATACTGTAGATGACTAGTATTAAGTTTGTTCAATCGTCAATTAATCAAAAATCAAAAAATTGGAATCTAAAAATAACAAAAAAAGCATTATGTCAACCCTAGCTTACTGCTAGTTCAGTAATGTATAAGTACAGGTGTGATGTTACTCGCAATCATCATATACACACAGCACTGGTAGTGCTCGCCTGAATTTTCTTAGGTATTTTGCCCCTGAGTAGTGCAGGTGATTGATGAGAATTTCATAGAATGGATTGCAATGCACATATCGATGAATGAGTGACAATAACTGTGATTATAATCTTTACATTCGACACGAAATATTTCTAATATAATGTACATTAGTAGTAAATTACTTAAAGTAGTGACAGTCGTTTATTAAATAGTGTACAATAACATTTATATTAACTATTATATATCATATATTAGCACTATGAGTCTATTTCAGTATTTTGTTTATGTGATTTACGTCGTATTCATAATGCGTTAATGTCAATTCAAATGTGGACTATGTATTTTATTTTACTGTATATTTAGGCGATAACACTTTATTATATTTAATGTGCATGCGCATTATATTTGTCGATAATGTGACGCGATAATTTATTACACTCTTTTTATCAATATCGTCTATAGCGCTTTGTTAGCAATAATGTCAGCGAGCCATAACTGACATACAGCGGTCTAAGCTGCAACGCTTCATAGACGCTGCTGATTAGCGCTATATCCATTTCTGTCGGTGATGTCTAGCTAGCTGGATTGAGCACTCTAGCTACAGCTAGTGTTCGCTTCTATATAGTCACGAGGCGTTGTTACCGACGCCGTTTTGGCTAATCCACCGACCGCAATTAGATCAGTACGCACACCGATGATTAAGAAAAACGGCAGTCAAGAACAAAAGCACGAAAAACGTCATCATCACTATCTCGAGCATAGGACAACGGCTGCGAACAACCGCAGTAGGCGACCGCTCAATTACTTGCTCGGACGACCGTTCGATAAATAGGTCATAGCCACAACTACTTGGTCAGCTCGGTCTCCTCTTCGACAGCACATATGATCTCCTCGCGTCATCCCTTACCCACGGCGATGACATTCAGCGGCGCTCCTACTCGACTTCCAATACAACTACCTCAGCCGTCGTCGCTGCTGCGGTCGGTACTGTTCTGCTCTCGATCGGACCCATCGGCAGCACAAGGCAGAAGCAGGCACCCGTTGCCCGCCGGCCTGGCTGACAGCTGTCTCAGCCGACTCGCCCGCCGTCCGCTGTTCGTGCGTTGTCCGTCTACCTAGGTAGCAGGTATCTTCGCTATTGCATAACAGCCCGCGACGCCGCTCTCCCTCTCCATTGTGGCACTCGCCTAGCAGCTACCCGCGCGCCCTGAGCGGCTGATCCCGGCTGCTGTACTTGGGTAGTCTCGTGGCGCGCCTGCGACGGTGGTTCGCTGCTTGCTTGTCCTCAAGAAGCAGCAGAAAGCCAGGTTAGTGCCTCAGCGGAGCACGACGCTACTTTCTGTGCGTTTTCCTGTCTGTGCGCTGCTGTTAATTCTGACGACGACGACTGCGGCTGGATAGTATTCAACGACAAGAAAGCTATTTGACGACTACAATAGTGCGTGCGAGCGCGTGAATATCTCCTGCTTCCTTCGTTGGAACAGCGAGTGCCACGACAGACTGTCGAAAGCGCTGTAAATTTTGACTTTCTCCGTCTTGTGTTAGGGGCTGGTCGTCGCTGCATGCGAGTACTAACAGAAGTGGAGAAGATTCGCAGGAGTAGCACCAGAGGGGCAAGTTGGGACAAATCAAACATCAGGATTATATTGTTTGAGTCACATTTAGTGGCTTTATGATTAGGTTAGTGCGTTGTTGTTGGTCCAGCAAGCGTACCAGGGCTGAGCGAGTTTAGGCGCCCCGACGTCGTCCCGATTGTGACGACGTTGGCCGTCTTTTTCGTAGTCGGCTACGAAAAGTTGAGCATAAAACGCTACCGACGACCGACAAAGATAGAGAAGCCAAGGAAGAGAAAAGCATCGAATTCGTTTGCCGGACGGATTGTGCTGTCTTGCGTGCAACAGTTGCGACCCCGAGGGAAGATTTTCTCAATCTGCGCTTTAAGTAAAGAGGCATACGCAGAAGTCCCTTATGATAAATGGTTTCCATCGAGCTTCCACTGATCTGGCGTTGCAAGAGCTTGTGTGGTAGGTCTTCTACACCCATCATGATTCTCGGACTCTAATTGATGTGGTTAGTTGGTAATAGTACAATACTAAGCATTAAAATTAAACTGGGAGAAAGGCTTCAAGAGGAGACTTGGAAATTTCTAGCGGGACGAAACAGATAAATCGCCTGAGAATAGACGACGTCCGTAGAGCGTAACGGCAACAGTACTAATTCCCTAGTAGTATTCGAAAAACATGCTGAAGAGAACGACCATATTTTGCGAACGCTTAAGAAACGTTAGGGCTACAGGTCACGCAAGGCTTCACTAGAGAAATTACGAAGTAAAATGACACTTGCATCTACCACAAATCAACCTCGTGCTCCTGTCGAGGGAAGGCACATTTAGAGTTTACTATAGTGATGGTCGGGATTGTATTATGAAGGTGCCCTTAACCTCCAAAAAAAAGTCTAGGAATCGTCTCTAAAAAGAGAACAATATAATTAAATTGCTTGGCGGCTATAACGGAAATGGGAAATCATCTTCAGATGGAAAAAATAAAAAGATAACAATGCAATTAAAAAAATCGAAATTTTATATAAAAGCCTTATGTTAGGTGTTTTTGTATCATTAAGCATAACAAAAAAAGCCATTGTTACTTTTTAAATTAAATGATTGTTTTTAGGAGCAGAAACTAGTTACAAAACAAACCCGCAACTTCGTTAATCTCAAGCAAAAGTTCTAGCTATTCTATTATTTGACTTGATTTTTTGCTGACTTAAATCCAAACATTTGAATTAAATTTGTTGCAATTTGATTTCTTAATAATCACACAGATTCACATTACTTGATAATATTCCCAAATTTTCAACATGTTGGCGAAACGCAAATTTTATTTGATTATCATTTGCCTGCACCTAAAACACACCGATAATCGTTTTAGTTTCCATGTAGCAATATTCTTACGGTTCTTGAAGTTCTGCCGAAAAGCAGGCTCGTCCTTCAAAGAGTAATTCATCCGACCTGTCGCGAATATCGGCCACTCGAACAAACTTAGTCGGACCGAAACCAGCAACAGCTTCATACGACGGGGCAATAAAGCATGAGTTCATCGGTCTGCCGTTCTGGAAGAAGAGTGACAGATGAGTTTTCACTTCGCGGCCGCTGATATCATATAGTGCAAAAATGCACCTCTTCTTCATCGGCCACGGTGAGAGCGAAGTGTTATTAGACATGGTCCTGACGAACACGTCGACATAACACTCATTGTCATGTTCGCTGATTTGACAGAAGAATCCGCAGGCGTATCCGCACACCTCCCAGGGCTCAACGTTACTCGTGATGGTCTTCTGTCTCGACTTCTCGTGTTCGTCTATGATCTTCTGCAAATCGACCCAGAAGTATTTCTTGGTTGCTACGCCAACCAGAGTGCGTAGTTGCAATTTCAGACTTAGCACCTCATCGCGTAAACTGTGAAGTAAGCTCTCCGCTCCAAACTGGACCATCTATTGATCCTTTTGAGGCTACGTCAGTCACATTGTGAGACTCTGCAGACTCCCACAGATGCTCCTTTATTTGCTCGAGTGTCCCCTCCCTTCCGCAGGAACACACGAAACGCATCTGTCGAAGCAAACTTGGCTTTATCTCGATGAGATCAGTAGTGACTTTTTTTTTGCACTCGAGACAGAACGCCTTCAACCCTGCACCTTCTTCTTCCTCTTTATGAACAATTGCGCACCCAGTACAAAAGGCATGCCCGCATGCGCAGAGATACACTCGTGGAGAAAACATGTTGCAGGCATCACAAGGCGTCAAGCGACGGCCGAGACCGCCCAGCGGTTTTAAATGGACCCGACCGGGGCACAATGCAAAAGGTAGATCGCGCACGACCAATTGGTCCTTCATCTCAATGAGGTCTGCAATCACTCTCCGTTTGCACTCGTTGCACATAACACGGAGTTGACCGTGTTCTTCCTGTTGAACGACAGCACATCCCACGCAATAGGCGTGTCCGCAGGCAGCAATATAGACACGTGGACAAAACATATTACATGCATCGCATGGTGTTAGTCGGCGGCCGACGCTGCCCACTTTTGGGTGGCTTTTTTCGGTTGAGGCAGGCATAGCGGCGCCAGGCGGGTGCTTGCTGGCCTGCAACTGGAACAAACGAACGCTACGATCAGGCAGGAGTGTCATGTTTGTTGACACCGATGGCGACAATATGTCCCACATAATTATAATAATGACACCAAGCTAACTTAATTGTAGCCAATCATTCTCAAGCTGAAATAGGTATCTTAGTTGACTCGCTAACAAGTTGACTAACAAGAAAGATTTATTTTATGACTTTTCAAAACAAAAATTTCAAAACAGATGTTGGCCAGCATTTGCGGTTTGTGGATGGCCAGGTTTTTATAAGTATGGTTAAGGAAGAGCCGCAACACGTAATATGTAGTTTCAAATAAATTAACAAGGGTACATGTTGTTTGTATTCTATAAGTAACCAATGCTAACTCGGAAGTAATTACAGTAGGTGATTTTTGTTAAAAGCAATACACACAAAGGGAGAGAAAAACCCTGTGTTTTGCCAGGCTTTCATACAGTGTTTAATCATGAATCCAGACAACAACGGCGGCACGCATCTCTCGAAAGCCTTTGTGAATATATCTTGAATATATGAATTGACTCTAACGCTCCCATTCCTACAAATTTGTTAACAAATTATTAGAAATGATCATTGTTCTGTTATCGTTTCGAAATATATAGGAATTGATTTAGAATATCCACCACAGTATAGAAGCTTCACTACATTAACGCACAAAAACATCGCGGCACTGGCGTGCATCTTCAACAACAATACTTTCAATCTAAAGACGATCGTGCATTTACGTTATTTAAAAAGAAACATCCTTCACAAGTATACATTTGCTGGGGTAAACAGTTCCAAAAACCGTTGTTAGGCCAAAGCGAATAAACTCTTGTTAACTGTAGTAGGCTCAATGGTTACGGGAATTCGTAATGTGCCCCACGCAAGAAAATCACGATGAAGATCACCATGTCGTTGAGAAACTGTTGAGCGCAGTCTGAAGACCTATTGTCGTTTACGATTTTATACCTGAGACATAGGCCATACACCATGCGCCCGTGAAGAAGCTCGAAAGTTCTGGAAAGTTAAGTTGCTTTTTGCTTTGTGACAATTTCACTTTACAGCATACAGGAAGCTGAAGTTAGTTGTCACCACGGTATGGATTTGAAAGGTGCAAATAAATGCCTTATTGATCTATCCATCTAATCGCTTTGCAATGCGAACCGAATGGTTTTTTGCCCTGTCGCAATAGTGCATGGGACCGAACTGGGCCTATCCCAAATGTTGACATCTTAAAGAATGCATAAGAATTCCATTTGTTTCGTAACAAGAGAAGAGCATTACTTGCAAAATTGATCACACCCCACTGAATCTGACGGAGATAGCCTCACACAGTGAAGATCCCTATCTTCGTTTAGTCGTGAGATGTTTAAATTTTTCAAAGCAACACTAAACATTAGCATGGATTCCCATTTCTTGAGAATATCAATATCGCACTTACGCTCTAATCTTGTAATCAGATTTGTGTGCGTCGCGGCAGGGACGCTTCGTTGTATCAAAACAGATGAATAAGACAATACTGTGTGTATTCGATTCCGTGATTTCCCGAAACGAAGTTCAGGATATAGCCATAGCAACGTTTGCATTCCTTCGTTACTGCGTAAAGCACTATCAGGGTATTCAAGCGATCAGAAATCTCGATCGTAATCGAATACAGCGGAAGAGAGCAATAATCTGTCAACGGCCATCATGGACTTTCAGCGCTCAACAGAGTCAATTATTGACTAGGTTACACTTCGGGCGTGATCCAAGATGGGCAGCACAACAAACACTTAACCACAGCTTTAGAGAAGATATATACCGACCTATAACGTAGAACACCGCGAAACGAGTAGACTCTAAATCCTCTTTTAAATCGTCAAGGTTGTACTGATGGCAGTTTGATACGCAAGCTTGACGCCGCTAAATGTATTGTAACCCATGGCTAGCATATGGATAGCGCGAAGTTGACGTTGATTACCGTCTTTGTTTATAATTTATCCGTGTTCTGCAGACTATCGAAGCTCTCTGTGCCAATACAGTTACATATTTTTACTAAAGAATTTACTTCTTAATTATTAAGTATTTGCTAACTACCAATAAAATCAGAAGTGTGTGTGTGTGCACGCATGTTATTACCGATCGATTTACAGAAAGATCGGGTTGTGTTTACTAATTGCAAAGATCGTGCTCCGCGCACGCAGTATATTGGCCACGCAGTATTTAGCAGGCCATGTCTTGCGTCTTACTATCATGGTGCTCACATCGAAGTCTTTACTTGATGGTTCGGAATTAATTATACCTTATTTTATGTTTGCTGTTGTCAAACAAATAGGTTTGGTAGAGATTCGAATGCTAAATTATAGCTATTCGTGATAAAAAAGTTCCTCTTTTCACTCAAGATGGGCATGAAAGTCCTGTCCTTGGATTTCAGTTGTCCACAATTTTAATCTATAATTATAGATTTACAAACAATTTCCTAATTAACATACCCATTTTCTGTGTGATGCCCCTTGCCTGCTACTTATTTTTGTATGAATGAGTAAAATGTTCCAATGAACGAATTTCACGTCTTTTGTTCAAGAGGCGCATGCTGCAACTATCATATCTTGTAGCAAGTGCCTGCACACGAGATCTATTTATCCCGCACACTGATTATACAACGCCGATTAAAATAGACGATTTCTAAAATTAAGTCGATCTTATCCAAACGTACAAGTCTAGATGCCATATTGGTTCTAGAAAATTCACCTCTAAAAATCATCTAACAATTCCATGCAACGCGCGTGGCTCATTAAATGCCAACGGTAGTAACATTACAATATTAAAATTATCTAAATGACTTAGCACAATGTGTAGTAAATCTTATTAACTGTGAATAGAGTTCTTTTTGAATTCACTGGATGAGAAACGGTAAGCGAATCCAGGCTATGCGTTAATAGCTCGAAGAATTTCTATCTACGTAGTTTCCGCATTCAGACAATTGAGTTAGTGACGTTAGATCGCAAGTTCTGAGAGGACATCTACATAGAAAGCTGGCGGCGGTGGAAATCAGGTTTATGCTATCAGACAACAGGGTCGAAACGCATAAAACTATGGAAACATAAGGTAAAGATGCTCAACAAAATGGCTTTATGGAAATAAATCATTAGTTCGAATGGCATCGGATCCAATCGTTGATACAGGCGATTACAGAACGCATTATCGAAACTACCTTGGGCTATCTAATTAAGAAGCGTTCTATAAAACGACAACTGTAAATGTTCGAAAAAAAGATAACCTTCAAGCCAAGATAAACTAGCAATGATTTTACTAACGCTGTATTGTCTACGATACACAGCAATAGCATTTCGACCATAGTTTGGGAAAATATTTCCTATAGTTCAAGTTTTGTCCAGATGCCAAGCTACAACATTTTTCTGGTCAACCAGACCGAACGACTGTTACATTTAGATAGCCTGAATTGAAATACTGTAGTGACTGTAAGGTTCAATCGGCAATTAATCAAAATCAAAAAATTAATCAAAAAAAAAATGCTTTTTATTCTAATGTATAAGACAGGTGTGAGTTACCGCAATATATATACCACAGCACTGGTAGGCTGGCAATTTTTTAGGTTTTTGCCGGATGCAGGTGTTGAGAAATTTCATAGAATGGTTATCACTAGAAATGAGCAAAACGAATATCTTTACATCCACACAAATATTTCTATTAAGACGATAATACTAATAGTGCGCTTATAATAGTGAATAACATTATATATATATATATATATATATACATATGGCTTCGATTTTGTTTGTTTCGGTACTCTATAAGAAGAGCATCGTTAAGCTCGTTCTGAAGATGTCGACGTAACGAATCAAAGGTTGTCATTAAAGGATAGATTTTTTTTCGTATTTTAAACCTATTTAGGCATCGCAATATTGTCGAATGTGACCATATATACATTTTTAAATCGTCAGCTTTTTACACATGTAGCACCAAACGACAACGCGGTAAGTTTAACGTTAGTGATCGCAAATCGGGGTGTGTACTCCCCGTGAAATCAAGCCATAACAAAAGAAAATTTGCTGTACTGTTCGAGTATCATAGGAGGTATAACTTTATTGATCATTAGGATGGGGGTTATTGTTGCTGAGGGCCAATAGAACCCATTGATGATAGTGAGGTCGGTGACATCCAGTGGCTCCTTGTGGCTTCGTATCCCTGCAACGCGATTCTGTCTACGATTCAGTTAGTTGAAATTCAGCCGTTGTCGGTGGATGAACGTAAAAAGAACTTTCTGTTAGCATCGAATTGTTAAATTGTGAGCTTCTATCGGCTTCGAAGATCTGTGGTGTCGCTAGTTGTATGTTAACAATACAAGGGATGCTGGCGTAAGAGCGTATTTATTGATTGTTTATGATTAGTATTGTTTACTCATATATAATATATTTATAAGTTGGAGAGGCTTGCTTTTGTGTTATTCGGTGTTGCGAGCCCATAACGCTGTTCAAGCTTAGAAGGAATCAAAATACCTTGATGGCTGGTTGCTCTTGCCTTAATAAGTGAAACCGTAATACATAAAATCGCAACGCATTCAGATAATAACGAACCGATCATTTTATCAAGTTCATGAAGTAATAATATGTTCACTTACCGTATCCACACCATATCGACATACTATTTCGGCTATTGGCTAAAGGTAACGACAAACTAAATTTGGCAGATTTAATTAAAAATGAAACATCTTCCAATATATATATATATATAATAGGATCATGTTTACTGTAGTTCGTTTTACCTATTGTCTCACCATGTAGGTTCAAATAGAGACAAACCTTATAAACTTCGCATTAGGCGAAGGCGTCTTCAGGAATCGATTATTCACTTATTTAGGCTGGATTGAAATTTTTTTTATTAGGATCTATGCAAGTAATAGGGGCATTCCAGGTGCATACATTTAACCTGATAGTCTTAAGTCTTAGGACATTGATCTTAGGTCTAGGAAAAGACACAGAAAGCGCCACAAAATGCCTGAAGGACACTTAAAGGAAATACTTCCTTTGTTCCATGGATAAACTTATCTTTTTCCGTAACACCAAAAGTAGCTGAAGAGTAGTTGTATTCTGCAAAGCGGTGATCGATCGGAAGATTTTTTTAAGTAGCTTTCTGGCTCAAAAAGTACTAATCTGGGGTCTGGACGGGGGGAGGGGGGAGCCAATTCTTTTTTGACGTTTCAATTAATACCCAGTCCTTGGCTATTTGAATAAGCTGCGTAACTGATGTGTTTCTTCCTAAAAAAAAAATGTTGTTAGAAATATTTGTTTTATTATAAAACACCGAAGGTTGCCTCATTTATTTTTTACTTGTCTTCACTGACACTATTTCATTAGTGGATCTCATTTTTAGAAACAAAAGAAGGACAAAAAAGATTTTACGAAGTATGAACGAGTCGTATCCAAAATCATCTTTATGCTTGTTCTAAAGAAATGCGTTAATCAGCATTATAGTGTTTTATGAAGGGCGACTAATTAAATATTGATAATTTTACATCCACTATCACCGTTAGTCGCTTCAGATTTATCGGCGATTAACTAAGATTTATTTTGTTGGCAAATGCAATAGCATAAGGTATTTTGGGACACCCTGAACAATTGAAAGAAGGCAAAATACCTTATGCTATTACGCGTCTATTTGATACTACTTGAAGTCAAACATGCGTCCTTCAGTGCTGAGCTGCTTCTGGAAAAAAAGCATCATAACGCGAATATTCAAACAGCCAGGTTTGAGAATATGAGAAGTTCAGCGTGCGAGATTACTAGTAGCGCGTTTAGTAAATGTAGGGATAGACAAGAACCGTTGCCGATGTCACAACGATGTCATGGAGAATTATCCCTGGGCTAACTCTCTGATCACAGCCTGAATAGCGACTGCTGATCCGTAACATAGCTGAGATAGTTTTATAGTTCATATTAAGTTTGTTTCAGTGGTCAAATATAAAGTAATGTGGGCAACTAACAAGATGCTGGGAATGGTCTTTAGCTTGCTTGATCTTCAAATAATTTCAAATAAGTACAGTTGCATTTAATATCAAAGTCAGCACGCGCAGACTTAACTGCTTCTGTGGTCGAGTAAGTGGTCAAGTAAGGTTTCATCTATGATGTCGTGCTACTACGCAAGAGCGTACTCATACATGCACACATCGACACACACTGTCTACGTGCATTTTCGTTTCCCCAAACCCCCCTGAATTTCTAAGACACGCCTCCAGCGGGCGGTAGTTGCATCGAAATCCTCTAGATGGCACCACGATGCTTTGGCTTAGGTAGCCTACTTACTATTAGGGCTGATTGATGAGAAAAGGGAAATATTTCATACATACGCAATGCACATATCATGATCATTGACTTTTAGGGCAACAATATTTAACACGCGATTACTTGTAATCTTTATCATTTCCATATGGATGTCAATCGAACCCGAATTTGCGCTGAAAGCTCCCTGCCTTCCTTTCTCGGAATCTATAGAACATGATATCATAATTAGCCAATATGTGTAAATTAACTGTGTTTGAAGAATTAGTATGTTGACAAGTCTATTTTATTTGGTTTCCATTAAGTAGGTGTCAAATAGTACACTGCCGTTCATGAACATTTTATAAGAGGCCGCAACTGACTCGCGAATTCGGTCCTCGGCTCCCTCTATTCCCAATACTCGTTCTATTCTCAGCTCAATACTTGTAGCTACTCATTCGAATTAAACAAAAAAAAAAAGTCGATATTTCAAGTTTTACGTTATTTTCAGTTTACAATCAAAGTGTTAATTCAATGCGCGGTCGTTAATTCAGTTTGGTAGCTTAAGCCTGAAACTGTTAATGCAGAAGATTGCTTAAATTACAACAGTAACCTATGTGACGACACTATGTACGTACTTTGAAATGAATTATCAGCCATTTTTGACCGATATATGCTCAAGGCGACTTTGTAACGTAGGTGTTTAATTTAAAATGTTTATTGTTATTTATATTTACTTTTATATCAATATGGCTTGATAAATGTGTGTATAAACGGGATATATTGCGCAATGTATGTATCTGCGTGGTTTGCTCACGCCGACCAAATTACGACTTGGACACTCTCAGACGCGTGATTACACACCCTCGTGTTTCTGTTTATCTATCTTCCGACTTTCTTTCTGTGAGTGTGCGTGTGTTCAATTATGGTCAGCCGTAAATGGATATATTGGCTGCTGATAGAGGAGAGGTGGGTCTGCAACGCTCTGTTTGTAATCAAGCTTCTGGCTCTTTGTTTATATATCAGCCGATGCCACTCGTTTTTCTTACGCGCCATCTCTGCCGCTGTCATTGGTGTAGCAGTAGCTGCAGTGGGTCTACTAGCACGGACGACGCTGCTGAGCAGCGTGACTAGTACTTAGACATAGACGCGCTGCTGATCTGTGCTGCTTTTTAAGCTGACAGAAGATACAGTTTTTTTTTGCGTCTCCGTCTTTCCATCTTTTCACTTTACCCTCCGGCCATCTTTGCAATGTTCCTTTCTAGCTAGATGGTCATTACGGGAGCACTCTAGCTACAGCTAGTGTTCGAACAACTTCTATATTTAAACAGCAAGTGCCACGAGCGGCGTTGTTACCGACGCCGTTTTGGCTAACGTTGCCCCTCACCGTCACCGACACGATTACGATGTTGGGGCAATACGCGAATAACAACGATGATTAAGAAAAACGGCAGTCAAGAACAAAAGCACGAAAAACGTCATCATCACTATCTCGAGCATAGGACGACGGCTGCGAACAACCGCAGTAGGCGACCGCTCTATTACTTACTCGGACGGCCGTTCGATAAATAGGTCATAGCCACAACTACTTGGTCAGCTCGGTCTCCTCTTCGACAGCACATATGATCTCCTCGCGTCATCCCTTACCCACGGCGATGACATTCAGCGGCGCTCCCAATACAACTACCTCAGCCGTCGTCGCTGCTGCGGTCGGTACTGTTCTGCTCTCGATCGGACCCATCGGCAGCACAAGGCAGAAGCAGGCACCCGTTGCCCGCCGGCCTGGCTGACAGCTTTCTCAGCCGACTCGCCCGCCGTCCGCTGTTCGTGCGTTGTCCGTCTGCCTAGGTAGCAGCTATCTTCGCTATCGCATAACAGTCAGCGACGCCGCTCTCCCTCTCCATTGTGACACTCGCCTAGCAGCTACCCGCGCGCCCTCGAGCGGCTGATCCCGGCTGCTGTACTTGGGTAGTCTCGTGGCGCGCCTGCGACGGTGGTTCGCTGCTTGCTTGTCCTCAAGAAGCAGCAGAAAGCCAGGTTAGTGCCTCAGCGGAGCACGACGCTACTTTCTGTGCGTTTTCCTGTCTGTGCGCTGCTGTTAATCCTGACGTTTATGCTGACGACGACGACTGCGGCTGGATAGTATTCAACGACAAAAAAGCTATTTGACGACTACAATAGTGCGTGCGAGCGCGTGAATATCTCCTGCTTCCTTCGTTGGAACGGCGAGTGCCACGACAGACTGTCGAAAGCGCTGTAAATTTTGACTTTCTCCGTCTTGTGTTAGGGGCTGGTCGTCGCTGCATGCGAGTACTAACAGAAGTGGAGAAGATTCGCAGGAGTAGCACCAGAGGTGCAAGTTGGGACAAATCAAACATCCGGATCTATTGTTTGAGTCACTTAGTGGCTTTATGATTAGGTTAGTGCGTTGTTGTTGGTCCAGCAAGCGTACCAGGGCTGAGCGAGTTTAGTCGCCCCGACGTCGTCCCGATTGTGACGACGTTGGCCGTCTTTTTCGTAGTCGGCTACGAAAAGTTAAGCATAAAACGCTACCGACGACCGACAAAGATAGAGAAGCCAAGGAAGAGAAAAGCATCGAATTCGTTTGCTGGACGGATTGTGCTGTCTTGCGTGCAACAGTTGCGACCCCGAGGGAAAATTTTCTCAATCTGCGCTTTAAGTAAAGAGGCATACGCAGAAGTCCCTTATGATAAATGGTTTCCATCGAGCTTCCACTGATCTGGCAGATCAAAAATCCTGTTCTGATATTTTTTCGTCAGCAACAACAACAGGAGTAGAAGCAGGAAACGGTGTGACATACATTCGACCAACACGAATAGATGAACTTCATCAAGGTACGTGAATCTCTTACCTTCTTGCAATTGCTTATATTCAACATCCTGTGCTCCCATCTAACGCTTCGTATTCCTGTTTGATACAGCTAACTGAAAAAAATCGAAGTGGTACGAGATCCTAACGCTAGTTGGGAAAAGGCGTTGTGTTATAACTATACAGATTATTCCTTGTTCTTTGGTAGAATCGACTTCACTGCTGTTAGGCACGCGGTGTTTACGTGCAGCCCACACATCATAATGATGATGGTGGTTTCTGTGTGTCCGTGTGTTCAACTCTATCGGGATTGGCGTCAGTGTATGTAAGAGATGACTGAGTCTATGTGAGAGACTTAACCGGAACAGGTCCGAACTCTCGCTGTGCTGTTGCCGCTGCAGTTAGAACTGTCAAGGCCGATGGCCTTGGTCGGCCACCCAGGGGAATTGGCCGCCCGGAACGAGGGTTACTTAAAGGTCGGAAGGGAATCGGGGAGGAGGAGGAGGATCTTCTCGTCTGTGTATCGGCCCGCGTTTATTATGTTCCATTCCAGCTAATTGAGTGGCTAGCCGCATATTTACACAGAGAAACATTTTTACAATTTTATACGTGTTTACCGATTTGGCTGGCAAATAGATTGCTAGCAGCACTTACCTACGACGATGCGAGGTCATGAACGCTGTCACGTTTTACTTGGAAAAATATGAATCGAGGATGAAACAGGATGCGATTATGTAGGGATCCTTTCTTAGAAAACTAAAAATCCATAAATATCTAACTACCTAGACGCATACCAAGTTTGCTTACTACGTTGCTAAGATTTGCGTATGCTACTGCCATTTCCTAATGCTATATATATATATATCATTAGGAAATATATATATGTCTTGTTTAATGTAGTACTAGCGTGTTTTTGCCAATCTGCTTCTTTAATAGAAGCTAACTTGGCAGCACAGTTGCTGACTGTAGGATCGATTAGACGTTCGTGCTCCACACTGCGAACATCCAAACGGAACAGAGGATACAAAATTTGTCATTTCTTCGCTAGGCTGCTGCTATTGCCACCATTACTATTTGGCTACTTGATAACTTTAGTAACTTTTGTGATGAATTTTGAAGGGGTTCATTTAAAATAAAAAGTATGTGTGGCGTATAGAATTGATATTGAAAAGGTCGCTTCGGCTATCAGCGACTGGTCGGCTGGTCAAACCTTGAATGAAGATTAAGACTCGATGGGTTATCATCAATATGAAACCAAGTGCGAACAAGTCCGGAAGTCATTAGTATCACCCCTCTTCGTTTCTTGTTTTATGGTTACAGCGGTCTTAATGTTATTGTTTCATTGGTCCAGAGCCCGTCGTGACTAGAATTGGTTGTGTTCAATGCGAAGCCCATACCATGTCAAGCATAATGTAGGAAAGAATTTTAGCAAATTTTAGGTGTGAATTTATGCGTACCTTTGTACTTTATATGTACCAGAATCCAGTAGAAGTTATATGCTACTTGTTTTTGGTGCTACAGAGAGTGTCATCACCATATATATCTACCTTAATGGCCGATATGCGCGATGATATTGTTTTTCTGTCAGCGGAAAACGGAGAGTCATCGTTTAAAAAATTTAAGAATACGTAAGCACACACGGGGCATATGGGCAACCTTATCAAATTTATGGGTCGTTCAACTTCTGTGCCAACGTCTGCTATCATACGAATAGTGTAAGCACAAGGCAGACGTGAGAACGCACACAGAGAAAATCAGTTATTGGAAAAAAAATAGTTGAAAGTTCTTATTTACTGCATTCGATTGTGTTTGTATAAAGCCGATTGTTTTTCTTCAATATACCGTACTAAGATTATATATATATCTCGTTTGTTAGGCGCGGCTCTCTTATATATATATCTCGTTTGTTAGGCGCGGCTCTCTGACCATTTATCCCCGACAAACATCGGTAACTCAGCGACCACAATATGCATTTGAACTGGTTAAGATCATTTGGGTTTTAGGCGACAATTTAGTAAATGCCTTGTTCTATATGTGTGTGTGTGTGTGTATGGACACTCTTTGAATTTAGTAAACGTAAAAAAACGCTGTCACGTTCTTACGTGGTGTGTGTTACATAAGACGTAAGAGCACAAATATTCGCTGGCACTCATACTAATCGTTCGCCAGTTGATACTAATAGTCATATGACTATTAGATAAGCTTAATACTACAAAGCGAGCTAGGAGTACAGGTCGAGAGTTGTTCTCTTTATATCACTGTTTATCCAGATATACGTTTGCTATAAAGTCTTAAAAAATAAGCAAAAAAATATTTTGTTATAAATTCAACTATTCAATTCGCTTTATTAATGTTATACCCAACCTGATTTATGTACAGTATAAATCAATAGCTATTCTGTTGTTTTACCTAATTTGTTATATTTTTACAGATTCTGTCCGAATACAAACGAATTTGATCCGCATTACATATAGCATGACATAATCTATAATATAATTGCAGACCTACGCGTTGGAAGTTTCGTGGTTGAAATTTTTCTGAGGGCTGCGGCTCCAAGTATCGTGATCTTGTTTCAATGACTCGATATTATTTTGATCCATTTAATCACTTTATTAGCAACGTTTATTTCGTTACAGCTGCCCTACTAAGGAAAATACATTCAAGGCCTAAGGCTAGTGGACGCTGTGATCTAATCATTTGCGCGTAGAATCAGCTTTGAAGCACACAAGTCATTTTAACTGTGAATTAATTGTATTAATTAGATTAATCTGAATCAATTAGAAATCAACAGTGAATCACTGTAGAAGGAATTTCGTTAAATTTTTGCAATTTTTCCAAACTGCAAAGAATACTCTTTTCCACTGCGACGACGTTGCTTTCTGCAACTCCCCAAACCAAAAATGGGAAGCAAGAGCATTCCGCACCACACAGATCTGTCACAGAATTTTTTAGTAGTTCTTTTTCGAGCTTAAGTTGCCAGAAAGCGCTTTAGTTTTTATAAATGTTTCCGTAATTCTGTGAAGCTATTTCTGCACCCTTCCAAAACGCTTTGCGCGTCGCTTTGTCTATAACGCGACTATTAGTACAAATATTCAAAATGGTTCTCAACAAATTCCAAATAAAGTTCTATACGGGAGGTAGGCTTCTTTCCGTGAAAGTATAACTACATGAAAATGTGTGCGTGCTACGTATGCCTATAGCTATCACTTTGTTGGCTTCTGGACTGATTTAGTTGTTTTGAGCATAGGAGTCATTACATTATTTTGTATCTTAGGGACCATTCAACGAGTTCCGCCAAAGTGCATTAACTAAAATCAAATAGGTACCTAATTACAAGTATCCCTGTTGTAATAAACATCATCGTTAAAGTCGCTCGGACCAGCCTTAGCTATTAAACAAAACATGTACAGAATTTTCGACTCTAGTATAACCTTCAGTTGCCTTTCATATAAAGAAAATTGGAATCTACATTGAATAAAATTTATTCAATCTTTTTCTACTTTACTAAGCACCAGTACCTACATGGAACATATCTTCCTTAACAATAGATATAAAGTTGTTACTAACTTTAGACGTAACTAAGACGTAGCGTACACGTTTTTAATGTTATAACGGTTTAGCGTTAAACTTAACTTTAAGCTAAAGGGGATAACCAACGCTTAATGTATAACCGCATGAAATTATTAAAAAATACCATTACCCGGTCTTACTTTGCGACAGTTTGAAATCACTAAATCATTCATAGAAGGTAAAAACAGGAGCTTGGTATATGCAGTATGACATAATACCATGGCTACATTATTCAAAATAAGCATTTTAACCTCAGCCAACCACTCGCGACATAAATCTATGATAATGGGATAATCTATGATGATGGACGATACGAAAATATCAGTGTACGATTTCCATGCACCAATACACGTGTGTATGCACCTGTTCAGGATTGCCCATGGCAGCCTACCAGACTTAGCCAAATATTAGTTCGAATCCGTTATGGCCAATGCAGAGACGTGGAAAGGGTTCAAAACCCATCTATCCAAGCGGCTTTTGCGTGAAGCACCACCTCACACGTCAACACATTGTGCGCGGGTTCGAAGACATGATAAGTGCCTGTACGCATTTACCTCAAAAAAACGTTTTGTGTTGGAGCGCGTCAAACTCCCGGAAGTTCAAGGCATTTATAGAAGACGAACTAATCGTACCTCTGCGACGAGTTCGTGAACTATTTTACTGCAGCGTCACCGCGTGATTTCGCGGCTTTTGCAAAGCTTGGATGTCACTACTGAACTCAGCGAGGTATTACTGAAAGCGGTCCTACTCTCTTCGTCTGAAAGAGCTCAGCGTTACACTCAACACAGGTGCAGGTATTCCTAAGTACACGTCGACGATCTTCTGCGTGAAGTCAAAACGAAGATTGTACTGTTGCGGACTGCGCGAGCACAGGCTGTGTCTGCAGTCATACTTTACTATTTTGGAAAGACTTGCATTTGAAAAACTGTAAAGCGGGTACTATAGCGCCTTCATATCGATTCCGGTATATATATGTTCGTCAGGTGCTGGCTCGCTGTATAGGTTTCTGAATTTTGATGCCTAAAACGCATGTATTTTGACATCAGCTCTTATGCGAGATTAACTTACATTTATGAAGGCGATGGGTTATCATGAACAGTAAGGTGCGTACCCTCAGACGTAAGTGTCGTTAAGAGTCAGATTGAGCATACAAAGGCAGACTTTCAAGGAAGAACAAGCCCAGAGCGCGGATGGTCCTATATGTATGCTGGGATACATCGCGGCCGAGTGTTATGCTGCGCGTTGAGTCTTGTTTTAATCCTACAAATCCACATCTACATGTGTATATATATATATATATATAATTCATTTAATTTGCGTGCGACCTTAAAAATAAACGTCTTGTGCATTTAGGTAGTTATGAAGTTTTGTGTTTAAACTGAAGCTTTGTGCTGAATTCATCATGTGGGGTACATGGACCCAATACTATCGCCGACTACACATTCAGAAAGTAGTTCGCTCTTTAGGTGATTTTAGCATTGAAAATAAGGCATGTGCAAGTCGTCTTTTATTATCTTAATCAGAACTCACGTTGTAACTTTTGCCGGGTTACATAAAACATGGGAGTGGATGATGAAAAGTAGATGATCTAAGTAACGTGTACCACGACAGATCATGGTCAAAGCGTAGCAGTGCCCGTTAAGCGAGAGCGAAAGCGGGTCCCCATCCAAAGAATGTCGCGCTTTAAATTTGGTTGAACAGCCGGGTATGCTATTCTATAAGCTTCTTTTAAATAACTAGATCATTACCGCATGTACTGTGAAGAGCTCAGTTGTTACAATGTATTCGTAATAATAAACGTCGGCTTATGACCAGTAAAATGATTCCTATATTGTTACATTATAGCAACGCCCCGATGCATACATCTTTAGTGATTCATTGAAAAAATTTTAATATTTGGCGTTACCCAGCGTATAATCCTGACATTGCTCCTTCCAGTCATCATTTTCCGATGTTTGCGGAACTCTTTAAATGGAAGGAATCGAAATTAAGAAACGATAATCATGTTTACGCAAAACAAGGTATCAGCTTTTAGAACAGTGACATCGAAAAAATTATTAAAAATGTGCGAGGCTAATTGGTAAAAGTTTGTACATCATTAACCAATCATATAATTAGTCTAATTAGAGAAAAATGTTCTTTTAAAAAAAATTAGATGAGAATTTATTGTGAAATTACGGGTCAATTCAATACTATCCGATGTCTTCATGCGCAACGAATCATCACAATAGACCTAAAGGTCTACGTTACTGCCGATTTCACAAAAAGATTTCCGTTGGAAGAACAGAAGTACCTTTAGTGGGGTTTGGATCTAAGGGGCCTGAAAACCCACCAAAATGGTGCAAAATGTAATTTTTCATAATCCAGGAGCTTTGATGCAGAGATTGGCGACTATTCTCGAAAAGAGAGTGTTCAATGCCTATTGGATAGTACAGCTCATATTCAACGTCCAATATCTTTTTGGGCTCCTTAAACGTACTGACGGTCGTAAATCCTTTTGTTTTGAAGATTTTTGGCCTGACGATAGTCCAAAATTTGATTCCGCTGAGTTGTTTATATCGTGCGTGTTTGAGCGGTAATGGCGAGTTTACAATCAGCAAAATCACTTGTGGCAGTGTTATTATCAAGCTATTTGCGAATTAATAAGGGATATTGTGATAATGATTAGCGAGCAGCCTCAAATAAAAGACGTAATTAAAATAATCGGAAGTTACACTGAAAAAACATGACCATCGAAAATGAAATTTTAAGTTCAAGAAAAGTTTTGTTGGAATGTCTGCGTTTGTAATTTATCACGTTGACTAGAATCGATGGGTTTCTCTCCGGAATGGTGCTCTGAGGTTGTTTAGGTCTAAGTCTAAGCTGATACAGTACGATCGTTTAATATCCAGATTCCTTCTTCTGCACCGTCCGTTTTTATTGCTGTTATTCATGTTGAGTCCTATATACAGGCAGGTTTTTGGAAAATTACCGGTGGTACCGAGGCCTTTATTTTTTGAAACGCCTCGGTACCATTGACAGCTGAGTGTCAGCAATTAAAGGTTTTTTTTTTATAATATAATATTAAGTACGATTAAGTACGATTCTTCTACCACAAAGAATCTATTGAAGCATATAGTACTGGGCTTGTTATCTGTGTCTACAGAGTTTAGTTGCTAGGTATCGATGTTGTCGAAGTACAAACGCTGAATTTGGACAAGCCATGTTATGCTCTTATGGAATGATCATGTCTGTGAGTGAAGTTTGCCGCAGTTGAAACTAATATGAGCGTTGCGTTGTCTGTCGAGAGTGGTACGTGTCGTTTAGTCCTTATAAGTGATCAATGGTATCGATCTGTGGGGTTGGCCTTCAAGAAATCTATTCAACGGTTGTGCCCATCGGGTGCTGCAGTGTTTAAATAGATCATGGACTCGAATAATTCGCGCACCCATTGGTCGATACATTATATTAATAACATAGGCACCACGGATTCATATTGAGTTGCCACTAAATCCACATATAAGTTGAACTGGCGACATCAAGTAGCAAACACGATAAATCATAAAGCCTTATGTGACTTGCAGATCTTGCACCTTTGTTACAGAGTAAAGAAAAGCGAGACTACGAGAAACATTTACCCACAGTTTTTCCAAAAAGACGTGTCCTTTGCTATAATTTGTCTTCTTATGTTATAAGTATAACAGAGCCTCATAAAATTTAACTCTGTCTTTATGAATTGATGAGTGCATTATAACTTTGCTACTATTAGCTTGTTTACTTTCTTATTCCTACTGTTATGATAGTAAAAATAAAAAATACGCAGTTGTTCTGCTTTCCTATCTGTTTAGATAAGATTATCAGTTGCAAGGGAACGAAGGGGAATCGTGTTGATAGCTATGAGATAAAAGATATCTACTGTGGTGATACAATCTGCGCGATATACCAGTGGAAGGATCTCGCCAGAGATTATCTACATTGAATACTTTTCTTATCTACAAGGTAACACTAATCGATACGAATCCTATCGTGTATTTTAAACATTCAATTTCAATTTTTATGTCATTGATGTAATCGCGTTGAGTGATCTAATTAAGTCAGATCGAACACGGCGATCGCACACAGGAAGTTAGATCGAAATTTTCTACACAAAAAAATACATAAAAACAAAAGATAACCATTTATGAGCACGCATGCGTGAACCATTTCATGTACTGAACACAGACCAAACGCTCTGCTTGTTTTTGGGAAGGTAAGCGTACAAATTAAATGCCATAAATCGTTGTTACGTATTGTTATTATAATTTCGCAAGCACCATTGCGTAAAATTTCTCGGCTCTAACGAATTAATTGCTGACTAATTTCTTTAAGCTTAACAACATTTCAATGAAGATCGTCAACAGAGAAACGGGGTAATTGTGTTCCCGTCACCAAAAACAATGTGTCCTCTTTTTTTTACACGTGTCTATCGTACATTAAACAAAGTTAAACGAAGAAGCAGCAGGACTCAAGGAATGGAACGACAACACAGCTGTTTTGTGATCGAGCAATTCTGGTCGTTGAAAAAGCTAATTGATAATGGCTTGTATATTTCACTTGTGTAAGTGAAACTTCAAAGTTGATTGGTAAAGTAACTTCAAAGACATCGTTGATGAAATGATTAAAGTAAGTCATCTCCATGTCCCTATTTAGAATATTTTTTGCACCTCGCACGTTTTGAATACAAATATATAAAAATATTTAATCGTTGAGTCGCGTATGTGCCGTAAACAACTTAACGTATTTACTAAGCAAACTCGAGCCGTTCGTTGACAGGTCTGAGTATCTTTTCATATACCACCATACAGTGATAGGAAGCGGTAATTTACAGAACATTAAAAAAAAGTTCCTTTCTTTTTTTGCCAATAATTATAGTTGTCAAACATTGGTTTCTACTGTGAGTTAGCGTGCTCACGTATCTCTCTTTATTCGATTTGACCAAAATAGAAGATAGTCACAGGTGTATTATCCAGACCCATAGAGGAATCGTATCTAGATATATCACTATATCCCCATACGTCCGTTCATTAGTCACGATAATTGAGCAATATCTATTTATAGCGTACATGTTGCCGATATAAGACGTATTCAAAATACATCTCAAAATACTTGCAATGCCAAAAACTGTTGGTTAGTACATGTAGGATCTGTTGAAGTATTCTTATATTTAAGTACTGAAAAACATTGGAAGTAAAAAGTACGATGCTGCGGTTAGTGATTTTGTAGAGATTTCTAACCGCGGTAGTTATAAACGTACCGGTTATTTAAATAGGGTACAATAGCACAGCATTTTTAGCCAAAATTATTAACCAAATCTTGAGCGCATTCTTATAAGTTATCTAATTTATCTAAATATATTTAGTATATCAATAATTATACTTCTATTTTGATAAAATACACTAGATTGCTATTCAATCTGCTCGAGAGCGGCTTCTTACGTGCTGCGGGTACCTACAGACTTGCACGCTCATTTCTAGTTCTAATAGCGTACATATAGATCGATATTATATGTAACGTAATTTATTTTTGTTCTCTAAAATGACGCAAAGATTATAAAGCCGATGTTTTCTATAGTGAGACTATGATGAAAAAGGCCAAAACATCAATTGCTAGCAAACTCACAAAGCATTCTTCCCATATATTCCTTGTTTATATCTAAACTCTGTAATTAATATCGTAAGTTAGATGCTAACTTTTTTTTTAACTATTTAAAGTATTTTCCCTGTAAAATTTTCCAACAACGTATTTTTCAACTACAGTTCGCATGCCAAATGAAAAATGATGCTAAACTGTTGTCTGCTAAGTGTATAGTGTACTTCAAACGACTTTTTTCAAGAATGTTTATTTTTCGAGAGAAAAAGAGATTAGATAGAAATCATTCTTTTATATCATCATTATTATCGACATGCTAAAATACATTATTGAAGGATCTCCCGAAAACAGTGTCCACATCGTTTGTACATTTTTTTAGTGGTTATGTAACGAAGTAATCGAGTCTGTCTAGATCATTGTGGGACTCTGTGTAGATCATTGCTCAGCCTAATTATCCGTAAATTAAGCTGAGCAGGTATTATACATCTATATGGGGCAAACAAGTTGAGTGGCGACAACAGCTCGAACAGTAATAATACTAACCTAGGTTGTGGCTGGACAGTATCCACTATGGAGTAAAGTCGGAATCTGTGTGAATTTTAGCTACCGCATGACGACAAGCCCGCACAGTATGTTTTTTTTGGAAAGAATTAGTTCTCCTGTTTTCAATGTATTGATATGTTAAAATTTTCAAAAACGCGATGCTATTATTATCGGCATTAAACGGCTTTTATCCAATAGGTTGATGCTGTTCATTGACACCGCAGATCTGATTGGTGACCTGATGATGGCCTGGACAAACGATGGCCTTGCGATATAATCAGGCGCCTCATGTCCTGTTGTGAACAAGACTGTAGTAATGTTGCGGGCATTTAGTATGGAGGAGCATGGATTAATCTGAAGCCCAAACAGCTATTGAAATCCTGTCGGTAAGCACGAATTAAAGTGGCCGGAAGTCGGTCTCATTTCCCTGCCAAAATCATCCGATAACTATTTTATAAGCATTATAGTCTCAAGAAAAAAGCTTAGGTTTCTAATATTAGTGTGTATAGAACAGCGAGGACTAACAAAGCATAAATGCTAAGTTCAGGTACATAGCTTATATGGCCGTGTGCATTATCGAACCCACCAATCGAATATGTTCAAATCCAATAAGCCAGACACTACGAACATATTTAACATAAGGTATTAGTCATTTTATTATAGATTAATGATAGGTATTTTATGGGTTGTATCAAATATACGTAGAGCGTAATACGTATTTTCTGTCCACCATTGAATGCTATCCCGCCTGCAATGTATGAAAGTCCTTTAGAAAGATCTAGTTGATTTCGGCGATTATTTCCTGCGGACATCTTAACTGCACCCCAAATCTTTGGCGTAATAAAGCCCGCTTACTTAATTACGAATTTCCTTAGCTGCTCCTACGAAAAAATTGTAAACATTGCTTAGGTATTACTGTGCCAATCGCCATCGGAATGTTAAGTCGTATTGATGAAATTGTATTGAAGCTAACTCGGATCATCATAGATGCGTTGGCGTACGCCTTATCACATGACAACGACCTAATAATGCAGAATTATCGTTGTCCAAGATGACATTTGCAATGTCTCGCAAATGATATCCTTCCGCAGTCTGTTTGGCGCGCTGTTACCATTATCGCCATCAACCACAATGCCCACTAACAGCAAAGTCAACTGGTACCGCCTTGATGGTGTCCGATTTCCTGTGACTGACCTGATGAACAAATAAAGGCTCTTTTAACCTTACCCCCTAGTGTTCTCGCCGTATTTCTATCCAGCCGGTCTAACCGTTCCTCTAGCTCACTCGACATGTACGTGCGTATAAGATCGTAGCAGGAGCAGTTCGTTTGCTGTCAGATTCACCGTAGTCTCCGTCGACTCCTTCGAGAGCGGAATGGAATGGTGACCACGTTTTCAAGTCAAAGTAGTTGGCCACTGACAGCGTAACCCAGCACTGACGAGACAGTTAAGAAAAACTAACATGTAGTCGAATGAGACCTCTTTTTGCACAGTGATAACTTAAGCATCATCATAGCGAGCAAATGATGACACAGGAAGTCATTGTACTCGATCATGGCGTTACCCTCCATGCGCTCATACATTATGTGCATTATTTTCTGATTTTTGATGATATAATAATAACCTGATAATGATCTTCTAATAAATCGTTAATAAATCGTCTAATAAATCGAGCCCCTAAGTGTCGTATGAATTGAATGAGTTCTCAAAGAATCATCATCGATGCAATCATTAAGATTTCAATACTAAAATTTCCTATTCAATTCAGCCTTCTAAAATGGTGCGAGAAATGGTGGGCAAGACGCCACAAAACCAAACATGCCCGAAGTGTACATGCTCGTCGAAAGTCAACGAGGATCACAAAACGTTTCGACGCAACTCATAGAAACTATTGTAGATCTTTATCTGTCTCACGATCACAATTTTTGGTTTCAAAGACATGAAAGTGCCTACATAGTACTTTGCATTAACTAGGCTGCGTAAATCATTTCTTAAAGGCTTTTAGAGTAGTGCAAATATAATATTAAGGGTATAGGTGTGCGTGAAGGTGTCAGAGGCGGTAAAAGCTAATTGCTATGTCATAGACCACACTCAGGACTGTTTATCTTTTCGGTGTTTTTGATCGTGCCATAATGGAGTGGATATTGAGCGCAAAAGAAGCCATTTGGTCCTATGACAAGCAGCCAACAGCAGCAGCAACAACAACAACAACCGTGTTGATTTGTTGATGTCATTTTAATGATTGCACGTTTTTGTTGCGGCGGCCCTTCACAGACCCTGTGATCGTAATCCTTGTCATAAAGATCGTTCTTATTCAGAGTGTTGTTTTCCTATTTTCGACGTAATCAAGCATTATGAATGAGAAAAACGTACACACAAGCTTAGTGTTAGTGACTACACAGGCAAAATTCGTAATAAGCGCGCGATAACGCTAAGTCGGCCGGTTCAACTGAGTTGCATATCGGACACTGAGGCACTCAGTGTATTGGTAATTGTAAATTTATTCGTTCTACTAATTTCGATTTTCGAAATACTGCTGCTGCTGCTAAACAGATGAGTCAGTGACTGCTGTTAAATTTGTTACCAAACTACTATCATGTCAAAGTATTTTATGGATGTAAACTCGCACGAACAACCATGCTTTTGCTTTTAACCTTGTTTACTTGAGGCGGCTAGGTTCTCAAGCGCGCCTAGATACCTGCATTCCAATTTGTACGGCCATCGTCGTTCTAATGGTAGGCTAATCAGTGGCTACTAGCATTACAATCTTAAGAGGTGAGAAAAAAAGAAGATAATCATAACAGAAGCAGTAACCAGACGGATCAATTGCAGATAAGACAAGCATGGATAGACAGAAACGACAGGCGTCGAATTAATTACTTAAGGCCTCAATAGTTTCACGTATTCGTTTGCTCCACTTAGCGATAATATCAGTCTAATAATATCTGAAATACTGATACAATTTGATATCTATTTGCTAGCCCATTCCATATTTGTTTTTCATGAGGTTTGCTCTCCATTTCTGCCACGTGAGGAACTCTGCTGATCTGGGGCAACCAAAAAATGCTTAAGACGATTATCTCCAGGTAATTCCGCGCACTACCGATCAGGGTAATGTATATTCGGCGTACGACAAAATAGTAGAAAACGAGCGCACTAAATGTGATGAGTTGGCTGTGTAGACCTTGTATTAAAAGTATGCTAACGTCAATATTATATATTGTTTGTGTCGACGCATATAATACTATGCAACCCTTGATATTTGAGCGAACACAGCCGGTAGTAATTGAAGGCCTGTCATTCGGGCTCTATAAATTTGAGGCTTCTTTGAATACGAGTTTCGAATGTTTTCTAGCATCTATTATTGAACGGGGATTCGTACGTTAAACATACTAAATACTGACTTTAATCTCTCTTGGATGGGGTCGTGTAGAATAATTTCGAATAAAGAAAAATTCGAATGGATCAATGAATGAGCGAAGTCACTTGTTGCCTATACCTACTACTATATCTATTTACTATATATATATAATTAGAAGCTATGCTCCCCAAATAATAATATTTAATAACTAGAACATTCATAGATCGGCTAGTTATGAATAGTACTTATTTCAGATTTTTCAGAGCTTTCTATAATGTAGACTATCAATCAGATAGCATTAATAAATCTGTGCACTGAACAGTGGTTCATAGTAATTTTTTTTACATTCATTTCGGCGCTATGCTATTCAAGGGGCATAGAAAAATGTAAAAATGTACAATTTACATTTTTCTATGCTGTATGTACAATGTATTCAACAAATTTATTATAATTATTGCTATTCTATGTAATCGGGAAGTCTATTACCAAAAGACGCGATTATCTAACTCAATTTCCCTCAGCTCAAACAAATTCCTTCACGCTGTGCATGTGAATATGTGCATGATGAAAACGGACGTACCATCGTCGGTTCAACAGTCATGTATTATGAGTTCTCGACAAGGGGAAAGCCATATTACGTAGAGTCGTGTACCACATATCACTAGAGTTAAGCATATAGTATTCACATTACTCAAGTGAAAATAATTTAATATTCAGTCTATGTATATCCATATACGATGAAGATGATGATGATTTTCCGCTGCGTTATTTTAATGGTAGGATTCGGATTGTCGTTTCGATTTCAGGAGTAACGTCGTCGGTCGCGGAATAACCAGGAGGTTATAGCTGGTTGCTGCTGTCGCCACACCGTTTACTCGTCAAATCTATAGTAGTCTGCCTGCCTTTCTTCCTATAGAATTATTTGCTACCATATACTAAATCAATTCAGTGATTCGTTAGCGCAGTAGAAGACGACCATTCGCTTTGGCCTGTTGGCAGCACGTGTTGTCGCCACTGTCGCCGCGGTCATCGGGAGAGACGAGAGACAAACAAAGGGAGATACCAGCTCTGATCGACGTCGTGCGTGGCATCACAACCTTCAGTTATATCCGTATAATTGGACTTCATAGAATCCTCGACATCAGCGAACAACCTTATTATTCCAGTCGATATGGAAAGGGAAATCAAATCTCCAAAATGCCAGGTGGACGCCAATACAGCAGCAGAATTAATAGTCCAGCAGGATCAACTGAACGGGTTCACCGCTATACCTCCAAAACGCGGCCTTTACAATCCTGAAAATGAACGCGAAGCCTGTGGCGTCGGATTTATCGTCTCGATCGATGGTATTCACACTCACAAGGTAAGAAAAATGCCGGAAGTTGGTTTTAAAGAACATCGTGTTCGTCTATTCGAATATAAGACATTCGAAAAGCGGCCGATTATATTGAAGCGTTTTGAAAAGAAAGAACAATGGATCGATTTTTCATTACATTTGGCTGTAGAGTAAATAAATCATAGCATATCAGACAGCATAATGGTACGTTGCTAAGAACGCTGTTCGTTATGTGTCGGTACTTTATGTATAATAGAGGAACATCGATACGTTTCGGTGTTCCGTCAACACGACAGTTTATTACTGTATAGTTTTCCTACGGCTAGTCACATTTCATATCATTCGTATCATATCTGACGCTGCAAAGCAACAGACCATTTGAAATCGTTTTCCGTCAGCCCGGGTGTAGGATGGGTATCATTTCTTAACGAAGCACTATACACTGTTGTGCCATTAGGGGCAACGGCAGGACAGCTAAATAGAGTCCTACGCCTTTCGCCGCTGATTGTCTCATTTTACGGAGTTATAATTAAGGTAATTGCGATGATTATGCTCGTACCTGGTTATGAACAAATGGCTCATAGTACGGCACATGAGATTTTCCAATCGGAGAAACACGCAAATTACCAACCGGCTCTACAGGTCAACAATATCATAGAAGGAAGTGGAGACTATTTGTTGCTGTTTCATGTAGTATGCAATCAATGATATATGTGAACCTTTGATGATACAATAGTATATTTTTGCTTACTCTGTTGCCAATCTTTTTTAAATTGTTCTGCCCCTCGAATACCTCTGAGACAGTATATACATATGTCGTAAATATATACGTCCATAAAAAGCAGTGCTGTGAAGATCTGGCCAGAATGGAAGCTAGGTATTGAAATTGAGCTACTAAGTGAGGCCTTAAGATGCGCTGCCTCTACTGTGGAGGTAAGGAAAGAAACGGCACTCAATCATCTACCGCTAAAGGTGCTTTACGCCTACGGCCATTAGGACGTAAAGGCTATCTATAGTACGTAGATCACTGTGAAAATACGTCGACTGTTACTTTCATCGTTACTACATCGCCATTTTCTTCTGAATTCTCACCTACTAATATACCTTTTGTCTCATAGCACCCAGTTACACTGGATGTTTTAGAGCATGTAGCAGATATTCTATGAGGTAATAGAACTAGAATTCTAGGAGGTAATAGAAGCAAAATATGCCTTATTAGATTTAGATGGGAAGCCGAAGGCTAGTAAATCCGTAAAGGATAAAAAGTCTATGCGACAACTACCACTCAAATAATAAATAGTGATGTAATAAATTGCTACAACCGAGGACTGGAAGGAGGAAGTATGCTGGAGTAGATGAAACAATATTCTGCTGTACGTTCTTCAGTCATTGGGTTGGCAATACGTGTAGTAGTAAGTTGAATCAGAGTGATTTTGAGCCTATTACGCTTGCTATTTCAACTTTAAAACAGAATTATAGCCTTGGATATAGAAGCTGTACTTATTTAACATTGCTTTCGATCGAATCATCGAATAATCAAAGTAGTCGAGCTTTGACTGTAGGAAGTGCAGAGTCGACTAATTAGTGGGGATTCAAAAAGCACTCGATTTTTCTGTTAAACTGCATGCTAGTATCATGACAGGTATTTGAAACAATGACGATTGTCCATAGCGCTTTTTGAAACAGATGAAAACCTTTAGAGATGGTACAACCACCGCGGTCAGGTAGTAGCGGTCCTTCTGCAGGGCCCTAAATTTCGTGGGGAGAAGAACTATCGAATTCATTCAAACTGCTGTTTGTTGGAACACGTCAAAAAGGATGCGCAGCCAAAACTGGTTCTTGGCCGTATAGCTGGTACTCGTGCTTGTATTATTATCTTACTATAATCCTAGCTATTTTCATCACGTCTAATCTTGAAAGTCCTCCTTCTCAGTTCCGAAAAACAACGTATTTGTCAAGCCGATGATCGTTAACTCATTTTTAGATGTCTGCGTTCAGCAGTAATATGTGTAGGCTATGTGCCTGCGTCCCACGATCCTTTTGCAAAAGATGTTTTCTTTTACCGGTCCTCTAGCTTTGCCGAGCTGCTGTGCACCGTCTCTATAGGTTAGGTAGGAGAATACTCAATGGAAATGATCATTTAAGCTTCGCTTCGAAAGCCACGATGTTCGACACATCAGCTATTGCATCGATAGCGTAGATGTGCATAGGAACGAGTTGGTAATGGGTTATACCAATGCGAAATGCGCGGCTATCAGTAGAACAGAAATGCAAGAGTACGTGTGCGTACGTTTCGGGGAGTAGAGTCATCGGCGCAGGTCAAAAACGCTCTTAAACTCACAAACTGGTTTACGGAAGAAGCCTTTCGAACATGTGCTGAAGCCTCGATCTACTGTTGTTCTTCAGTAGCAAATATCCCCAGGTTTTCAAGTGCAAAATGCCCAAGGACCAGACGGCATAGTAATCCTATCGCTAGCAATGACGCATACAATGATTTGCACGAGTACTTAGAGTAAAAGTATTAACATTTCGTGTTACTAAAACAGTATTTCCTGAAAAATAATAATCATCATGATTTTATTTATGTGAATAAAATAGTTACAAATAAATAATCACTGAACAATTTATGACACATCAGTAATATTTTCATGTGAGATCATGATTTCCTCAATCGCTTGAACAATTGATCGTCAGGGATGCCCTGCCTGGCTGTACATATGATTAAAAATAAATAAATAAAATATGAATATAGTAGTTCACAAGCCCGTAAAAGCAAAGGGGTACGAAGGATTCTATGATCTATGGACACATATTATCCATAGCGTCGTTAGTTGTTCTTTCGACAAGTTGATATAGTCATTGCCACCCCCGAGTCGTTATTTGAGTCATAAAATGACGCGAGCTCGTGAGGAGTTGTCTGATCATTCATAGGCAGATTGTTGCTATTACCAGTGATGATCACTCAGGAACCTGAAATGTGACAGATCGCAACTAGAATCTATTTAAACTATTTAAAATCATTGACTACTAGTCGCATCGCTCAGAATTGCTCTTTTTAAACGTAGGGAAGCTATAAGAAAAATATATATTCGTCAATGATAAATGACCTAAGTATTACTAATGCGCGATTAAATACACAGTATATTTTTCGACGGAACGAAAGCTTATCAGCCTAAACAGTTGCTGCTTATCTAAGTATAAATTGTTTACACAGAACAGCTGAACGATTTGTAGAAAACATCGTGCCGCATGCTGCCTAGGCTGTAGGCCTAGTCTAGGCCCTAGTCTAGGCCGTAATAGGTTGTCGAACTATCTTCAAGGTTACATTTGACGCTTATTAGCCAAAAGATATTCTCCTACCTAAATGCGTGCTGCTACTAGAGCTCGTTTAAAACTGTTTTCTCCTAACAGATGTAGTGAATAAACTTTACATACTTAGTGTACATATTTATCATTTTCACAGCTCATCTCGGATGCTGAAATCATGTCACGCCGTATGGAACATCGCGGAGCGTGTTCCTGTGACAATAATACGGGTGATGGTGCAGGTGTGATGGTCGGCCTCCCACACGCTTTCTATAAAAAAGTGCTCAAGTGAGTACAAGAAGGAAATTCATATTTTTATAATATAAATTTGCATTTTACTTTTTATAAGTTTAATTTAAAATCACAGACTACACTTAATGGAACGCCAGGATCATTTTCGAAATCTGTCTTTAAGAAGGCATAAACGCGTAGTTACTAGAAAAATAGCGATTAAAAATCATGTTCCAGATTTCATGTTTAGCAACAATTACGCCCCACAGTTAGCATGCACCTAGCATCGAATGGGTAGATCGTGCTTTTTATAAATACGATTAAAAACATCCTGGCTTGGTTAATAAAGATTCGATTATATATATTAGGTAAGCTTAGTTCACCGAAACTGATTAATATAACTTAAAGCACCGAGCTGCCTGGTTTCTCGCACATTAAACTTCCTTAGTTATTCAGAGACGTTTCAGAGAGGATTTAGACCTGAGATTTCCCTATGTTGCTCAGACAAGTATGAAGCTTTATTCTGCCCGTCAAAATCTGTGTGAGTTACCTGAAACAGCGGATTCATTGCCCGTAATAAATAAGTTCTGATAACGGATAGAACGTTACAGCTAGTCTCGCTACCCTATACGGGTCGATAGACTTTACGCAGTACACTGGCCCATTAAGCAATAAAGGTACTGTGATAAAGCATATAATTTAGTTCAACCCAGTAATAATAATTGTAATGGATGATATTCCTGAAGGGAGGAGTTAGATATTGACCTTCCCGAAAAGGGTAAGTATGCGACAGGCGTGATCTATATGGAAAGTATTCGGTCGGTGGAAACGGAGAAGGCATTCGAGAAGGAAGCTGAAGAGGATGGCCTGAAAGTTCTCTGCTGGAGGACAGTTCCAACCGACTCGACGTTCCTCGGAAATGTCGCCAGAGCTACAGAGCCCTTCATGCGTCAGGTACAGATACAATATAAAGGCTTGTCTATCTTCAGCCAAGTAAAGCAATTGAAGTTAAATACAATGAACCCCGTTATTGATTTGCTTGCAAGCGAGCTCCGTCCAATCGATCTTATGCTTGCTTTTGTGTTTCTTTACCGGATGGCTTCGACGTATCTATATTAAGTTATCTAGCATCAATTCATAAATATACAGAGCAGCAATTCAATCATGGTTCACGTCTGCCTTGCTTCAGCTGTCCTTCATCCTTACATTTCATTTTTCTAACACTACACAACGGGTCACGATGGACTTATTAATAAATAGCTGGCGATTTTATGACGGTTGAATAATATAATGTTTTCAATTAGGATAGTGGTCCTAATTATGTGTTTTTTTTTTTCTGTCGGTGTGTTATTTGTGATCGTAGGTGTTTGTGGTACCTGCGCAGGCACAGGACGAGCAACGCTTTAAGCTCGATTGCTTTGTGTTGCGTAAGGCATCGACTCACAAAATTCCTGCGACCGGGCTTAGATTCTACATCTGCTCGTTAAATATTGACACAGTTGTTTACAAGGTACGTTCCAGGTCATATATAAACAGATATATGTAGTTAGATTGGGATCAGCTAACTGGTCAGTATAGTCACACAGGGAACATTAACTGCAATCGTGTTTATAAGTCAACGATGATATAACACTATTTGTGTTAAGACACGGTCATTCATCGAGGCTAAGTTGTGAAAAAATATTCGAGTTTCTAGATTTTTGTATTACCATACTTACAGGGTCAATTAACTTCCACGCAGTTGTGGAAATACTTTCTCGATCTGCAACGACCAGAGTTCGAGACATACCTAGCACTCGTCCACGCTCGCTTCTCAACCAATACTTTTCCCTCATGGGAACGAGCCCATCCCCTTCGAATGTTAGCTCATAATGGAGAGATCAACACGCTTAGAGGTATGTCAGATCATGTTCACCATATCAGACAGCATCTGTTCCTCTACATCGTTCGTCCCACGACACGACTTAAAGAGATGCTTTACGTTTTCTTGTGACCTCTAAGAACTGAAGCATCCAAGTTCGGGCTTCAAGGAATAACAATGTCTTGAGTGCGGTAGTGACCAACAGGCATAGCCGAAGGTGTAAAAAAAAATTATATATACATAAAAAAAGTAAAAGATATAAAAAGATCGCCTCACATACGCGCTAAATACTGCTAATTATGGGTGACGCATCACAGACTTTTAGTTTTCTCTCTGTTTCGCTCGCTTTCTCGCGCACACACATATATATATATACATACTACACCAACAATACGAATGAACTGTCTATGCATATAGCTGCACTTAACTCTGTGGCGGCTATACGGTGAGTGCGATAAATTTAGAATCTGAAGAAAAAAGGAACAATTCAGGTTATTATGTAGTTTTGTCTTGTGATGACAAGAACTCCTATTCAATTTGTACATGCTTTTTTTAAGAATAGCTTATTATAATATCATGCTAGAATAATTATACAGTAATAATTAACACTACTCAGGCAGTTATGTCTCAATACGTATGACGATAGGAACTATGCTACAGTTATTACAGCTATTACGGTTTTCATAAAAACTGGGTAAAGTGTACGGACCTTCAAATGGATTGTTGTTATTACCAAAGTTGCTTTTTTTTCTGGTTTAGGCAATGTTAACCTGATGCGTGCCCGGGAGGGTGTCATGAACACTGATATTTTTGGACAAAAGCTGGCCGATTTGTATCCCGTCGTAGAGCCAAATCTCAGTGACTCTGGCTCGGTTGATACTGTCCTGGAATTCCTTGTCATGGCAGGCCAGAGATCACTGCCCGAAGCCGTCATGACTATGGTAAAACTACCCCCATATTTGTATATACGTGAGAGGAAAAGCTTCTTACGGTTGAAACGTCCTCATTTCGCATCTGTTGAGACAACATACGATATCAAAATGATTGCAATGGGAAACTTTAACTGTGTAAGGCATGTGTAACAGGGGCATTTTGCCACCATTCCTAAGCGTACTACAGAATACTCATTTGAAGAGCCAAAATAGTAATATTGTAGCTATTACATTTTGGACGTACATTACCGCTATAAGATTAAAACAGTTCCATAGGAATTGTAAAAATGGTATGAAGATGCTCCTGTATTATAACGGTTAAATCCGCTTTTTATTGCAATAATTGTGCGTTTTCTGGTATTTGGACAGAACCTCCCCACCTGTCATATGGGTGCCCCAATGAAAGCGGAAATAATTCATTTCAAATGAAATGTTGAAACTTTGATTTTATCATAACGTAGATGTATGAGCGGAATATCGCAGCAAATAAAGAAACTATGTTGATTGGGTAGTTGATCAACGACAAACGAACGCCTCTTGCGATGAGGCTCATCTTCATGTTGGGGGCTTCCTCAACAGATTACGTTTGGACTAGGGAAAATCCGCCTGTGTTTCACTGGAAAGATATGCACCCTAAACTTGCTACTGTTATGCGCCGATTTTGGGCTGAAAACATCATTGGATTGTTTTCCTTCGAAACTGCTATCAAAAATGCACAACAGCCAATGGCGCGCGGCGTCGGGGGCGATAACCCAGTTTTTTCGTCTTGAGTATACAAAATGAGTTTCGGAGGCATGCGGTCCAAACAAGACAACTTCACTTTCCAGGATCGCATAAAACTAGCATTACTATAGGGCATTATAAAAATAGCACTATTGCACGAAGCATCATCACCTGGTCGCGTGCTCTCCTTTTTGGACGACTGGAATTGGCCACCTAGATTACGCGATATATCGCCAGTGGACTTTCGTGATTGAACCTTTGAATATTAAAATGTTTTTAAGGTTTATATTCACGTCTCCACCTTTAAGGCGGAGACTAAACGTTGCGTTAACTAACGAAATCCAGTCATAGTGATTTCTAATCGCGATGAAAAATTCGCGTCAAAATAATGTGAATGTGCCAGCAAAGAAAGAAAAACAGTTAACTATACGTGTTGTTTGTCATCTATAATATCCATATGTATGAAAAAAACACTTCGGTATTAAAGAAAACAGATATCTGAGTTTAACTCTCGTTGGACAATCGTATGTGTAGTTCATTTTTTTTTGTATTTGTATATTCATAGAAAAAGCGCCGCCAAGGTAAAATCATTTTATCGGCTGTTTTAGCTACTTGCCCATGAGGCGGAATGGCCATTGACCCAAAACGCACAAATAAGAATCTAACTTCAATGAGAAGGATAACAAAACGTAGCTGTTGACTGTACGTGCGCTCTTTAAATACCCAGGTGCCTGAAGCTTGGCACAATGATACGCAAATGTCTGAGGAGAAAAAAGAGTTCTACCGCTGGAGTGCATGCGCAATGGAGCCATGGGATGGACCAGCGCTGCTCACTTTTACCGATGGCCGCTATGTCGGGGCTGTGCTTGACCGCAATGGACTCCGACCCGCTCGATACTACGTGACCAGGGATAACTATATGATCATGGCCAGTGAAGTTGGTGTCTTGGACATTCCTGCTGATAACATCATGCAAAAAGGAAGACTAAGACCGGGCAGAATGCTTTTGGTGGATACAGAGGAACACCAACTCACCAAAGACGAAGAACTCAAGCTTCAAATTGCCCGTTTAAGGCCATTAAAGGAGTGGCTAAAGGAACTGGTAAGCTACAAGGTGAAAGTTTTACATAACTCGAAATGTTCTCATTTTTGTTCTAGTTCTAGGACAGCGTTGAACTGTTGGGACTATATAATTTAAGTTGAGTATTGGCTATTTCAAGGACCATTAGTGAGATCGTGCTTTAGCTGTTTGTGACGGCTCATTTTTTTCAATCAGCAAATTAATATTTTTGCAGAACAGACCTCTCTTTGAGTATTTTATAGCCCAATTGGTAAGGTATCCAACACTAGGTCTAAGATTACAAAATAATAGCGTATTTCGTCTACAGCTGGAGTAACTTCACTTACGAGTGGTAATTCGTTCCCTGTAACTAATTGGTTCTACAGAATTTCAGTTCTTGGCGTAAGGTCATTTAATTGTAGCCTGAACAGCACACTAGCATACAGAGATATCTGTGATATTTTTTTTCTCTCGCTAAAATACAGTTTACTATGGAGGACCTTCACCGAGAGCAGGGCCGCGTAGGTCAGCCGATCAGTGTCGTCGTGGATAAACAAGGCAATGAAGATTCGTTCAACGTGTTTAGTGATAAACGTCTTGGCCTATTCGGTTACACGATTGAGACTATTAACATGCTACTCCTACCGATGATCCAGGATAGGTACGTGGTCATCGACCCATTTTCTAATCATTGATGATAGCTGTTCTAATACATATAGATTTATACGTCATCATTAGATGATATAAATAAATCTAGTCCTAATTAACACTAAACGGTTGTCGGGTATACGATTGTAGGTAAATAACGCCTCTTTAGGTTATCACCAGGTTTGGAGCAATTGGATTGCCGAAAATGTTTTCGTAGAGCTTACGCTAGGGTTATATAGACATGTTCCTATTACAAACGCTTAATTCAAATACGTGTTAACGTGCTCGTTAATTGCAGCAAAGAAGCACTGGGTTCTATGGGCAATGATGCTGCATTTGCATGCCTCTCAAAATTTCAACCCCTTATCTACGATTACTTCAAGCAGCTATTCGCACAGGTGATTTATGAAATACTAAATAGAAAAGTATTTGAGTTCTTATAATGTTTCTTGTGTTTACTGTATATTTTTTTAAAATAAACAATTTTAACATTTACCATAACAGCGACTAATCGTTTGTTTGGTAACGCTAAGGTCTTTGTTAGATCCCTTAACAAACTGAAAGTCTGGAATTTTTTGGTTGAATTTACTTTTATACGTTTTGTGCAAATTCGCGAGTAGGTAACCAATCCCC
Source organism: Varroa destructor (assembly GCF_002443255.2). Lineage (NCBI taxonomy): Eukaryota > Metazoa > Arthropoda > Arachnida > Mesostigmata > Varroidae > Varroa > Varroa destructor. The sequence goes on along the minus strand of NW_019211456.1, from coordinate 715,760 downwards.
CAATGGACCCATTTCGTGAAAAAATTGTCATATCGCTCGCGTGCCCCATCGGACCAGAGGCAAACATCCTCCAGCCGTCTAGTCTGCAGTGCCGGTAAATAGAAAATAGTATTTTATAAGCAAAAAAATTCGGTTTCCCTCATTTTTAGCATTAGTAGCAGCCTGTACTGCGCTACCTGCAGTCAGAGCCTAATAAGCCGCTTTATCCTAATCAAACCCTTCGTAGGTGCCTACCCACTCCTCTCAGTATTTGCAGTCTGATGCAATGCATGTCATTTCGCTAGATTCTGCTAGTAGTTAGGACCGTGGCTAAAGGGTTCGATTAATTTGTACGCTCTATTTTAAACATGCGACTCATATTTTGGAAAAATAATATCTAATTTTAATTTTCTTTTCTCTTTTTTAGTCGACTCTGGCTGGATCATCCCATCATATCGACAAAAGACATGACAACGTTGAAAGCAATATCTCATAAAGGGTGGAAGACAAAGGTTATCGATATGGTGTTTCCGGTAGCACAAGGCCCCGATGGGCTGTTGCGCGCTCTTGACCGCATCTGCTCTGAAGCGTGCCAAGCAGCCAAAGATGGCTGTTCACTGGTTATTCTATCGGACAAAAAGGCAGGAAAGGACTTCGTTCCCGTTAGCGCCGCTCTTGCTGCCGGAGCTACCCACCACCATTTGATTAACGAGCGACAAAGGATGAAGGTTTGGGGCCAGGAAAATTAATCTTCTGTTCAAATTAACGGCATCCTTTTCAAGATGCTTACAGGCATCAAGTGTTTCTCCTAGAGATCTTCCATTTTAGTGTGATAGATGCGATATCTAACTGCTGCAGTTGTAGTGTTATCCGCTAAATGCGTCTGCTTTCTTGTCTTTTGTTCCGCATCGGTATCAAGCAATTCTAATGTTAACTGGACCCGAGGAAAAACCAGTAGTGTTAAGGATCATTTATTTAAAACCAAAGCCTTAGAATAGCTATGATAAACATTGGAGTTAAGTCTAACCTTTATAGATTTTTCTAAAAATTTGAGCGCTTGTCAATTGATTATCAGTAGGGTTGATACGTTGAATACAATTACAGGTTGGCCTTGTTATTGAAACCGGAGAAGCGCGTGAAGTACATCACATGTGTGTCCTGATGGGTTACGGAGCCGATGCTGTTTGTCCCTACCTAGTATATGAGCTGATGGCCCAGCTGAGGGTTGATGGAATCCTGGATGTGGAATTCACTGATGACCGCATTTATCAAGCCTATTCAAAGGCCATGTATACTGGCATATCCAAGGTGAGAAATCCAAATTAAGTTCAAATAAATATCTAAATAAATAAAAAATTATTTAATAGAAACCCAGTCATGCGTAACGATATGTGCCTCTGAGGAATCGCCATGTTTAGGCAAAACTTTCAGTCTTGAAACCATTAGCTCTTTTTTTTTTTGCTTTCACTATGTAGGCATTCTTGAAAGCTTATGCTTGAAAGCTTGAAGCTTACAAACTTCCATTTTAGCCTTCTTTCTTTCTAAGTGAATTTTTCTTCGTTTAGAAGCAAATAAAACTAATATTTAGTTTTATTTGCTTCGATATATATATATATATATATATATATATATATATATATATATATATATATAAGAAATATAAATAAAAATAACTAGAGTTATTGTTTTAAAAATACTGAAAAAAGCATTGCTTTCGTTTCTTGTTTATAACAAACTACTCTTAAAGCCGTTACCGACAAACTGGTCTCATTTCTAACATTGTCTACCAATCTTTAACTTACATTCGCAATATGTTGATAATGAAGTGTTTTAGAATAAAATCGAAATAATCGGTGGAAAAGTCTTTTGATTAGTTTTAGTAGTATTAATATTTAAGCTTACGTTATAATTGAAATATTAGGTTGGAAAGAAGGCTTTTTTCACTGAAGAGAGAACACCACATTTTTTATTCCCGTAAGAATGAGTTATTTATGTTATATATTCCCAGTCAGTGTTCACAACTTTCCTTAGCGTTGCCACCATGTACCCCCGTCTCGCTAGAAAGCAGCGGGTTTTGTCTCAAAGAAGCTTTCCAGCCTTGGTTTGATACGTATTGAAGGTTCTGTGCTAAAAATTTATCATGTGACCACATGAAGCTATAATGGACGAGATGTTTGGGATGTTCGTGTGTGCATTTAAGAGTATGAGGTTTCGAAGTTTGAAGTTTTTCTCCAAATGCAAGGAACCTGAGGTGGTTAGCAATGGTCGTTTAACTGCAGTTTGCCTTTTCGGCTAGTTTTCAAGTTGCGCGCCAACCATCTTCCTTCAAAAGTGCCTTTCGGGTAGTCATTATTAAACCCAGACTGTAAGCTGACGGGAATATATTGTGATTTTTAGATACCGTTTTCGAACTCGGAAAACCTTCCTAAGCAGTTTTTTGGGATAGCCTCCTTAACATGCACAAAGCAAGTGTCCTGGGCTATTTTGGCATTATCTTGGCTACGATGAAATATATAGTTCAGAAGATGTTGAACATGCACCTCGAGCATCATTTTTGAGGAGTTAGCTCGAATTGAACTTGTGCCCACAACGTAGTACAACATGCCCATAGAGAAAAAAAAAACACTTTCATACCGGAAGTAAATAATTAGGAAAAAAAAAAGTAGGGAAACTTAGAAAGAAAGTTTTACATAAACTTAATACATGGGATATAACCTATGCGTTGGCATGTTTAAGAATGATAGCGATGGGAGAGATCGCATTGAGTAACAAACGGTATCTCATTTTTAGGTTATGGCGAAGATGGGTATTGCCACCCTACAGTCATACAAAGGCGCGCAAATTTTCGAGATTGTTGGACTCGCTCAAGAAGTTGTTGACAAATGCTTTAAGAATAGCGCTTCCCGGATCAGCGGCTGTACGTTCCGCCATCTGGCTGATGACACGTTCGACCGATACTACCTTGAGTATACTGACAAACGATACGACTCACTTGTTCTTCGCAATCCTGGTCAGTATCATTGGCGTGCCGGTGGTGAAAGCCACGTAAATGATCCGCTTTCTGTGGCTAACTTACAGGAGGCAGGCAAGACAAACTCACATGAATCGTATGACAGGTTTGTCGAAAGCACAATGAAATCTGTTCGCCAGTGTACCCTTCGTGGCCAGTTTGACCTGGTGCCCGCCAAGAACCCAATAGATGTTTCTCTTGTGGAACCGGCTTCTGCGATCGTGCGCCGTTTCTGTACCGGTGCTATGTCATTTGGTTCGATTTCGATCGAGGCGCATACTACATTGGCCATTGCCATGAACCGAGTAGGCGGCAAATCAAATACAGGTGAAGGAGGTGAGAATGCTAATCGCTGGGCCCATCAAAAACCTGATGAGAACAAACGATCAGCCATCAAACAAGTCGCTTCCGGCCGATTTGGTGTGACAGCGTCCTATCTCGCTAACAGCGACGAACTTCAGATTAAGATGGCCCAAGGAGCAAAACCTGGAGAGGGTGGAGAACTTCCTGGATTTAAGGTAAGCTATCGTTGATTTCTTACAGCGTGTGGTGGCACAGTTACGTATACCATTATTAGGTAGGGAGTTGTCGTATTATGTATTATAATTTATTTAGTTTACTATTACGTTCCAGATTCAAAGCAAATCTCAAGAAATTAGTCACTTTCGGTTTATTCAGCATTTTACTACGGTATTTCTTACAGCTGCTCGTGCCTGGATTTATAGTCAGCGATGACCAAGGAGATTAAACTGGAACTTCCAGATATTTTTCAACTTCATTGGTTTTGAATTGAGCGAATCTTGGACTAACAATCGGCGAACTCCAATACTAGCTTTCAATTCCGTTGAAGACAGAGTAAACTCAATTTCGAAATGAATCCAGCCGACAAAATTTGCAGTCAGATCGAGGTTACGCATAATTGATTTAGCTCTTTTTCTGATCAGATCGCTCAGAGCCATAACTCAATATGTTACCTGTGATGATTTCTAAGAGGTTTGATTCATCTTAATATGTGAAAGCACAGATAACCAGCTTCACCGTACACGTTTTTTAGACGGATTTTTCTAATAGTAGATTAGACGGCTGCGTACTCACTTTTGCTGTTTAGCCAAAGGTTTCTATTTCACTGTTTCACCTTTTACATGCTATGTGTGGATTAAAATGCCATCTAGTTATTATAACTAGATGAGATAGATAACTAGATAAGAAGGGACCCCAAAAGCTTTTATAGAACTGTTCTTTTAAATTGAGATTTTGCTTATCATTCCATTTTATAAGACTATACTGTCACTATTGCTGTCACTTCTAGAATATATGTAATCTATATATTAATTAACTTAACTAGTTCCTAATTGTCCCCTCCCGTAGGTATCGAAAGAAATTGCAGCGACGCGTCATAGCATCCCGGGTGTGGGATTAATTTCCCCTCCACCTCACCATGATATTTACTCGATAGAAGATCTCGCTGAGCTAATCTATGACCTGAAATGTTCCAATCCCAAAGCGCGGATTTCTGTGAAACTCGTATCTGAAGATGGTGTTGGTGTTGTGGCCTCTGGCGTAGCGAAAGGTAAAGCTGAACACATTACTATATCGGGCCACGATGGAGGCACGGGCGCCTCAAGCTGGACCGGAATTAAAGGTGCTGGATTACCATGGGAACTCGGAATAGCTGAGACCCATCAGACGCTCGTTCAAAACGACCTCCGATCTCGGTAATTAACAAATAAATTTGCAAACAACAACATTCTCACATTCTGAATTTATTCTACCCAAGGGAGTCCGTGTTATCTAAACTCATTTTAAGTAGTTCAATATCTGATATACAGTATCAGTAATCTACCCTTATAGATAGCTAAGTTTTTTAGATTTCTCATTTTGAAGTAGATCTTCTCGGGTGGCAGGTGGCCAGCCTATCAACGCGTTATCCCAAAGGACGCACTATTGGCAACCTGATTTTGGCATCAATATGTGAATTGCGAGGACGAATTCGTTTTAACACCGTGTGAAATCATTTTGAAGTAATACGTATGCACAAAGTTATATCTTGTCGTGTGTTTTGTATTTTAGTGTGGTGCTACAAGCCGATGGGCAGATTCGCACTGGGTTCGACGTTATGGTTGCTGCTATCCTAGGAGCTGATGAATTTGGCTTTTCAACAGCACCGCTCATCGTCTTGGGCTGTACAATGATGCGAAAGTGTCATCTAAACACATGCCCTGTGGGTATTGCCACACAGGACCCCGAGCTACGCAAGAAGTTTACTGGAAAGCCCGAGCACGTAGTGAATTACCTATTTTTGCTGGCGGAGGAGATTCGCAAGTACCTGGCTAAAATGGGGCTTACTTCACTTCAAGAAGCAATAGGTCGCACGGATCTTCTTAAAATATATGAAGGCGTAGACCGCAACCCTCGTGGGTCGTACTTAGATCTTTCACCAATTCTGCTTAGTGCGCTGAGCATGCGACCTGGCACAAATATCAAAGGAGGGTCAATCAGACAGGACTTCGAGCTTGGCAAGCGCATGGACAATCTCCTCATAAAGCAAACTCAAGCAGTCATTGATGGTCGATCAAAGGAGGCCACAATTCACATGGATATTACTAATGAGGATCGGGCCTTTGCGACCACTTTGTCCTACCATATTGCTGCCAAGTACGATGACGCTGGTCTGCCCGATGGTTCGAAGATTAACATCTTCCTTAAGGGTTCAGCCGGTCAATCCTTCTGTGCGTTCCTCTGTCGGGGTGTGTATGTCACTTTGGAAGGAGATGCCAACGATTATGTTGGAAAGGGTCTCTCTGGTGGCGAATTAACTATTGTTCCACCTAGTAATGTTCAAGAGCAATTCCGCAGCGAGGAAAATGTCATCGCAGGCAACGTTTGCCTGTATGGGGCTACGGCAGGTAAGGCCTTCTTCCGTGGAGGTGCTGCCGAACGTTTCGCTGTACGAAACTCTGGTGCGACCGCTGTGATTGAGTTCATCGGCGACCACGGCTGTGAGTACATGACTGGTGGACATGTCATGGTGCTCGGCCTTACGGGACGAAATTTTGCCGCAGGTATGTCCGGTGGTATCGCCTACATACTAGATGTAGATGGCAAGTTTCATACACGATGCAACACTGAAATGTGTGACCTTCTCCCGGTTGACACAGATGAAGATATGACGTTTGTCAAAAACTTTATGCAGGAATTCATTGATAAAACTGGCTCAGAAGTGGCAAAGACGCTACTTTCCCAATGGCCCATATCAGCTGAGAAGTTCGTAAAGGTATTTCCACACGAGTATCAGCGCGCTCTGAAACAAATGGCTGAGGAAGCTCAATCCATGAAAAAAGTCGAACAGGCACCTGCGATCAAAGATATTGAAGATGTGGCTGGAAAGCTGGACAAAATACGGGGATTCATGAAATACACGCGTGAAACACACCCCTACCGAAATGCTGAAGTCCGCATGAATGATTACAAGGAAATCTATAATTATAGTCACGTACGCAATAGCCTGAAAACACAAGCTGCACGTTGCATGGAATGTGGCGTACCGTTTTGTCAATCTTCCCATGGTTGTCCATTGGGTAACATCATTCCTAAATGGAATGACCTTGTCTTCCAAGGAAATTGGCAGGAAGCCCTCAATCAGCTTCTTCAGACCAACAACTTCCCTGAATTCACCGGCCGCGTGTGCCCCGCACCCTGCGAGGGGGCATGTGTCTTGGGAATTAATGAGCCACCAGTCACAATCAAGAATATAGAGTGTGCAATTATCGATAAAGGATTCGAGATGGGATGGATGGTGCCGCATCTGCCGCCGGTACGTTCAGGCAAAAAGGTGGCAATTATCGGGTCTGGTCCCTCCGGTTTGGCGGCAGCTGCACAACTCAATAAAGCCGGTCATTTGGTCACTGTGTATGAGAGAAATACCCGTGTAGGTGGTCTGCTACGATACGGTATTCCAACCATGAAACTGGGGAAGGATATAGTTGACAGACGAGTAAAGCTAATGGAAGACGAGGGAATCAAGTTTGCTTGTAACAAGGATATCGGTAAAGATATTAGCGGTATAGAGTTAATGTCTCAAAATGATGCCATCGTCATTACAACGGGGTCGACCTCGCCTAGGGATTTGGTTATTCCAGGTAGGCAACTAGAGGGCATCCACTATGCTATGAGCTTCCTTGAGAAATCGCAAAAACAACTGGCGGGAGACGATCTGCCAATTATTGACGCTAAGAATAAGAATGTGATTGTGATTGGAGGAGGTGACACCGGAGTGGATTGTATTGCCACCTCGCTACGTCAGCAGGCGAAGAGTATCATCACGTTCGAGATTCTGCCACAACCGCCTGACAACCGTGCGGACAATAACCCATGGCCTCAGTGGCCTCGCATCATGCGCGTTGATTACGGCCACGAGGAAGTGCGACTGAGGTACGGAAAGGATCCCAGACATTTCTCCATCCTATCGAAGGTACGCGCGTAGTCCTTTTTTTCTGCTAAGATTATTTTGGTGCTTCAGCTGTTGCGGTTCGCAGTGGCGTCTAAAATATGTCTTCCGAGTAGAAACCTTTTTTTCATTGAAAAGCAGACTATGAAGGTTCGGATTCCAGATGGTTAGTCAGAAGTTCATAAATTGTTTGGTGTTACAACATACGCATGTTGACTGTAACAAACGCAAATCTTAGTGTATATTTTTGTATATTATGTAAGTATATGATTGCAAAATATTTTTCAGGAGTTCATCGATGACGGCAAAGGCAACGTAGCAGGAATCCGCACAGTCAATGTGAACTGGGCTAAGAACGAAATGGGTCGATGGATGATGACCGAAGAAGTAGGATCCGAACAAGAGTTCAAAGCTGATCTTGTACTGTTGGCCATGGGATTTCTAGGACCCGAAAAGTATCTGATTGAACAACTAGGACTTGCTCAAGATCCGCGTTCCAATATTGACACCAAAGGCAAATTTGCTACTTCGATACCGAAAGTATTCGCAGCTGGAGGTATGTTGAGTATACGAACGAACTTATTTCTAAGCGAATGATTTTGAATCTGCGTCTTGTTGGATTGTAATCGAACTGTGTAATCATTACAACATATACAAAAAAAACGCTCTAATCATTTGACCGTACGTTGCAAAAAAAAAAAACCGGCAAGTTTCGTATAGTGCTTGTTGAGGACTTATTTTGGTGGTACAAACGGTCCATATATGTCTTTGTGTTTTACAGACTGCCGTCGAGGTCAATCGCTAGTCGTTCATGCCATCAATGAAGGTCGCCAATGCGCTCGTGAGGTTGACCAATTTCTCAATGCGGGTGTGTCAACCCTGTCAGGACCTGGTGGTGTTTTATTCGGTAGGAGAGACCTTCTAGCGTTTCGTTTCATTTCTGTTAGCATGAAGTTTGAAAAGATGCTGAATCCGCAAGATTGTGCGAAGGGTTGTTTTGGGTATTGTAAAATGTACACATACGATGATTTCGAAATAATCACTGCTTCCGCTCTCAGTCGCTCAGCTAGAGAACAATATTGATAATAGGTCGTCACCAAAATTTCTTCAGTGTCTTTTTAGAGTAACCCAGTTTACTGTCGTTAAACAAAGTCATGAAGAAGACGTGGATAATAAAATGGCTATTAACCTTTTGTAGGTATCCGGCAGGATAGCTAAAATAAGACATCCGGACTAAAATTCATCAAGCTGAAGTCTTAAAGCATCAATCAAGTTTAAGTCTACAACTGCAGGGTTAAGATTAACATCGAAAGCTAGGATAAACCTGAGGTTACAACCATGCGACTGTGAATTTCATGAAGGAAGTCTGATAAATCTGGAAGCAGCAGAGCTTTTCTGTAAATTGTGTGTAAGAAAAAGGATCGGAGTTCGCGATCCTTCACAGCTGCGTATTGCGAATTGAGAACGAAATGTCAACTCTGTCACCTTTGCTAAAAGCTTCCACTCGGTGTGCGCAACAGCGACAAACAAGAAGCTACGACGAATTGTTCTAGTATTAAAAGCACGCATTAACATATATACATACGTATTGGGATACACAGTGACATTGTTTCGAAGCCCTATTTGATTCAAGTCGAAAATCTGTAGCCCCTGGGTACGGGAATAGTAACCTCTCTTGGACCTGTTCAGCTATAAATAAGTTTCTCAGACAACTCAACAATGCAGGACATATATGTAGGCCCGACCCAGCAACAAGAATCTATTGGCTAAATAGAAAAGCGAAACACCAGCGGCAGCGCAAAAAACAATGGACTTGTTTTAAGGGAACCGCCAAAGTCCACACGTTATTTCATACCAGAGAAATATAATTTAAAATCTAAATCTAATTTCAGAGCTAATAACGACCCCGTGTTGTTCTAATGCCTTTAGTTTTTAGCTTTTCAAAGTCGACTGATTCTAGCAGATGCACAGTGGAGAACAATGACAACATCATTTGACCGTCCTGCGCTCAATTGAGGTCGCAGTTTTAACAATTAAACAGGTTTGAAGAGTGGAGATATCTAAGGATAACTTGTCATCTTAGCATCTGGCAAAAGAAAGCTTAATATCACAGAAGAAGCCGAAGGCCATTTGCCATTGATCAAGTTTTATTGACACCATAGACAGCCAGCCCAAATTAGAAATGAGGACGGTCAGAACGGAAGTAAAACCCTAACGTGACTAATCAAGTTTCCATTTTCGGGAGTCGATTTGTTTTTATGATGCCAAGCTCATAAATGTTTAGGATGGTAAACGGTGAACTGTCAGTGAATATACACCATCAAAGTTGTTACTTTGCCGAGTAAAGTTGGCGCTGAAGTGTTGGCTGACGGGTGGGCGCCCAGTCCCGAGTCTTTCTCGCCTCAGAAATGACAGCGAATCAAAAGAAGCTCTGAAAGCGCGCGAAAACTTAAACGAGATTTGTTCTTTCTGTGGGGGCTTTCTTCGGACCGGCGAAGGGAAGACAGGCCCGCGTGGGACGCGCACTACGAGGTGAAATATACTAATATTAATCAGGGTCGGTTATTGATTTATCTAGTAATGGTGATGGCGATCATGATACATTAGAGATAATAGCCCTGTTACTAATACATAATGATGAATAGGAATTATTTAGCATTACAAGTAAGATAATTAGTTGATAATAACATAATTTATAACGATAAATCAGTCTCGTGATTCGTTACTATCGTAGATTATTAGATGGTACGTTCGTAGATCGGTCGGTCGGTCGGTCGGTCGGTCGGTCTAGTTGATCCATCGTCAGGTGTTCAAAATGACGTTTTACCTATTTTATTATTATATATTTATTACAAAAAGTGCAGACATATACACATTGAGTGTACAACAATTTTTAATTACGGTTAATTAGATTATCTATGACGAAAAAGTACTGTAGAATATTTAAGTAGCTGGATAGTTTTGTGTACAAACGAATGCTGATGATGGTATGTGCTTATTTTAGACGACTAGAAAGCAATGCTAAGTTGCTATGCTTTTGTTACCGATGGTGCTTACTGTAAGGCGCGCATACCGTTTCGTTCACAGGCCGCAATTAACAGCCCAGGGATAACCTTCTGTGTGGTCAACAATGCAGGCCACAGGGGTCTTGGTGTAACAGCCTTAACGAGTTTTTCTTGAGAAACATAAGCCAGGCCAGCGACAAAGCATCTTATTTTTGTATTTCGATCTGCTCTCTGACAGGCATACACAGAAACATGTGGTCACAATGTCCGAGCTAACCATAGCACAAAGACAAAAACAAGCTCCTCAAACTTTCGTTGCTTTTATCAGGTCGTAACGCCCTTTCAATCATATCAAAATGTTCATATTTTTTAAGATATCCGCTAAGCCTAATTCAATGACTAAAAGTATTTAGACGGTTTACCTGAGGTGATGTTGAGTTTTAGTAGCAACAAGGATCAGCTTATATCATGTCAATTTTTGATGGTTTTTCCGGGGTGTCAAATGCTTCGAGAGACAGAGTAAAGCATTCAACCTTCTTGAAACGGTCCATTCAAGTTGGCCTATTATTGTTACTACTAATACTGCAACCATCACTATTATGTAATCTTGAAGACGCCTTAAACGAGAAAATAACCTAGATTTTTAGGTACAGCTATGTCAAAACAATGGTATATACATACAGGTACAAGTGGATAGAACGAGTAGAATAAAACATCACATAACAGTATATCGTGTTGGTGTCGTCCGGCCGACAACTGCTGTGAATTGTTAATCCCATCATATATA